>NW_025765101.1:0-265212 GCF_003918875.1 Haliotis rubra
TCCTTTGATTGGTCATAATTCTAAAGTTCGACACCTCAAAATGGTCTCAGCCTGAGTACACTTTACCAATGAACATCCAGAATCATTTATAGCTTAAACGCCCGAGATCGTCGGTAGGAAGATGGGCACCGAGATAACGTCATACCACGACGTATCTTCATTAACATTAAAGTTGAAGCCTCCGATGTCACCGGCATTACTACAATTGCAGTACGCGTGTGATGATAGTCAATAAAGTCGGCGTTCGTTGATGGCTCATTAAATGACACCGTTGATGTACCGCGATTGTCCGCCAGAATGGTTCAGTAATCAATGGACCATCGGTAATGCGGTCTTGGTTGTCGACGTCAAGTCGTATCTTCGACCGTAGACGGATGTTCGTCGTTGATTGTTCGCCATTATTACAGACCGGAATATTACGAGGGCGGCAATCAATAAACAAACAACAATATCATCTTTAGCCCAGATGTTTGTTTATTATTCATTTCGACCCGGACAACGCTTATTTTATTAAAAGCCAACGATGTTGATACGAACGAACAAACAAAGACATACATACAGATACAATAACAGATTGCTGAAATAATTTCGACGCCAATCATCAACAGCCAAAGCCGTAACAAGATTTCACCAGATAATTAAACATTAATTAATTTACCAGATTCTAAGACGACAGATCGCATTTACGTTTTCTGGTTCCATTTATCATATAAGTTAAACACAATACGCATAACATATCAGATGCCGTTTTGTCAACCGAGTTGGTCGTCATTGTGACAAACGACGGCGGTTGAAACAGCATTCGCCAACAGAAAGTTTATAGATCAATATGATATGTGTTGCCGCAACATTCCAAAGCGTTCCAGAAAGATGAACAGTTATATGTCAGAATTCCCGGTGGCGATATGACAATGCCTGAGGTGTTTGCCGATCACAATATTGATCACCGGTTTTCAATTATCGACGTAACCGGTGACAGAAAAGAGGGGAAGGGACCGCCCGATAACCGATTACGGGTCAGCCTCGGTTAAAAGGAGACTTGGCGTACCTAATCGATTTCAAAACGTCATCGTTTATTAAGTCATACCGGGAAGCGGTGTGTTTTCGGTACATTTAAACGTCATTTCTTTAGCCAAAATAATCGAATTTCGATGACGTTAAACAAACACTATTTTAGAAAACATGCTCAGATGAGAACCTTGTTATCGCTCTTCAACGAGACATATTGCGACACAATCATCGTCAAAGTCAATCTCGTCGAAGACACAAACCATTCATCCGCAAGTTTCGTCACGACCTTCGACCTCGAGCATCAGACCGTCCTCGTCAACGATGACAATACGTAGCCCACTGCGGGTAACAGCCTGTTCATCCGCCCCGTTCATCTTCAGTACTACGCGTTAAAACCGGCATTAATCGACAGTACGATGAATTCACGAAAGCGACAGTCCCGTTCATCTATATCGCGAAGCGCAGCCAGTAGCCTTAAGTTGTGCTGCTCGTTATCGCTCGATTCACTTCAAGTACAACCGATGCGAAGTTCATTTCGTACCACCGTGACTTCGAATAGCGTAAAACTGAAATAATCACTTGTCATACTGTTGGTTAATTTCGCATTCTTCTCATGCCCAGCATTAAACGGCCTCTAAACTTCCGTAAGCGAATGCTTCAATGATTCTCCTAAAGCATGCGTTCGAACAAGACGCCTATCGCAAAGTCATCGGTCAGTAGTGACGTTTTCGCTAATTCGGCGTCATCAGCATGACGCGTCATACGCCAGCCATCGCAGCTCAGTAAACAGTCACGGTTTGTTCGACCAGACCGTTCAATAAACCATAACGTCGCCAATAATAACAGCCCGGTAAAGCCGCCGACCATAGCATTCCTTCTTTCATCAAAGTTGATGGCGTAAATCAAACCAATACGCCGATCAGATTTGCATTGTCGACTTCAGCCAGCAGACATTTTCAGCAGATATGAAGGGTAACGAACAATTTAGAAAGTTGCTCAATAACTTCACTTTCATTATTTGCCATTTTGTCTTCAGCTAAAGTAAAGTTAAGTGGGGGACTAACATGCCGCCTGCCTGACATATATAAAGTCCTTGTAACAGTTGCCGCCACCAATGCTATCAATGGTCGTAGGCTTATTGCGACCAGCGATCACGGAAAGTCAACTTCGTGCGCAGCATCAGTTTCACCAAGTGCATATACATAAACCCTCGCGCACCCTGTTGGTAATCCGTTGGTATTGATCATTACGAATGGCACAGCGTCTGCGCAGTGAATTACGGACAAAGCATCGTGATTATAGCCCCAGTCCACTGCCGTGAATGGGCGTTAGATGAGAAATAGCGGCCGCAAAGAAGTTACCGTCAGTTGAGATTGATAATTCGATGCCGTTACTGACGATTCATGATCGAGGAAATCCATAATAATAATAATATAAACATGGCATCGCCAGCAGAAAACAGTCGTAGCCTCAAAGTTGCGTAGGTCGATGCCGCCAATTGATCGCCGTTATTAAAGCCGGAGCTTGCTTGTTAAACGGGCCTAAAGTCAAGGGTTTTAGCGAAAATGCTCCAGGTGTTCGTATCGAGAAATACATGGAATGGATGAAATAAATCGCATCATTTTGCTCCGCAGCCAGCCGTAGAATGGTATCGCCGACGACGCAACACGACGTCAATCTTCAATTTCCTAGTTCCGGCAAAGTTTAATTACACTCGATAGTTCCATGCAGATATCGTCTCACGTCAGTTCATCATCTTAAAAACACGTGTCACATCACAACAGTAAATAAGATATTTGTCTGCCGATCCGCGAACAAGGGCGAGCTTTGACCATATATGGGCGTCATCAAACAGCGTCCGCCCGAAAGCAAACTGGTTATTTATTCGAATCCTTCAGATTCGCATCATGTTTGAATATACGATTGTCACAGACGACAACAGCGGATTAATGACATCCAGACATCGTTAAAGGTGCTCACATCATCCTTCCGACAAGTGTCAATTTTCATGATACGCTAGCATAACATGCAGGCGCCTCGTGGTTTCCTTGTCATCAACAGTTCACCATCGCCGCCTGGAAAGTTCAGTTTGTAGCGAGTGAGTTAGTTTAATGCCGCTTTAGCAATATTACAGCATATCACGGAGGGGCTATCGAAATGGTACCAATGAGTTCGGCGTTTAACGGTCGTAAAGTTCATCAACGTCAAAGAGATCATCACCAGCAAATTCGACGCATAGACAAGCCCTCAATCAACAGTAATAACGCCCGACAAGGTCAGAGTTAGGCCAGGCCGCCAGCCGCAGGTTACCATCAGCAGCTGACGAGCGTATTCGGTTGCCGATTACATATGCAGCCTTCGAAGATTGCACGCTGCGTCATTGAAAATTTATCTATCTTCAGCCAATCATCAATAAAGCTTCAGCGCAATGTTCTTCTGGTTTAACAGACGTCATTGGCGATTTCCAGATTCCGTCATTTCATTATTCTGCAAAGTCAGTGCCTATCGTCATTCCGTGGTTAATGCCACCATACGATACCGTAGTAACACGCGGCATGATACTGGCACCGCTGATGTTAATAACTTGCGTGGGAAACTAATACGAAGCATTGCTGCAACCATTACGCCAGGCAACAGAAGGTACCGGGCTTTCCTCCTTCAGATTGAAGACTCGTTAGCGCAGCAGTCTTCCCAGACCACGACGGGGAAGCATTGTTCTTCCTGAAGCCGGGATAAACAGTCACTCTCTCCCGCCAGCGTTACCGCTAAATGTAACAAATGCACTTTTCATTGGACGGAGGTATCTTTGACGCCAAATCGGGCGTTTTCATAAACAATACTTCTTCATCATTATCGCATATTTTACAGTGTTCGATCTCGTGCATATTTGTGATCGTACGCTCTGCCTCACGCGTTGGTCGTTAGGCTCCATGCCGCCAAAACATCTTCAATAAATAGCATGACAATAAATAATAATAAAGTTAACGGTTACGCCGCAGACAACACACAAATAATACTGTCGTCACGCTTCAAACATCACAGCACAAATACGAATAGACTAACAAGCGTTATTGAGCCAAATACGAATAAGCCATCAGTTTGTCGCCTGACAGCACAGACCAACAAAGTCATGCTTCGACATCACCAGCCGTGTCACGAATAAGCCACCAGTCATACGTTTCGACATCACACAAATACGAATAACAGTCATTTCGACAGCACAATATCGTCACGAATAAAGCCAACAGCCTGACATCATCAATAAATACGAATAAGCCAGTCACGTTTTCGACATCACGTTAACGAATGTAATAGCGCGTTTGAATGTCTGCATGTACCCTTTCATTACCACACTGTTTCAGCAGCAGCAATATCTTCGACTACTCCAGATAGTTCATATCATATGCCTTTGCCGTACACACATTCATTTCCGCATAACTATAAACGAGAGCAACCAAACAATTAAGTCAAAAGTATTTCAATTATTTAAACTTTGTTGCCCCAGACATGTAAAATGGCGTATGGAGTTCAGCCATTGGCCTTCAGCCGTATCGTTCTTATCGACAGCTGTTTGGCATGAACTGGCTGTCTTTGAATTGCCAAATATTTACTATTTTCACCGCACATTTTAGTCAGAAAGATGAGAACATTCAGATGCACAAATACGCGGTTTATTTCAATGTTCGCTCAAATATTTCTCGCGGGTAATAGCTTAGTCATATTGCGTTTGGGACATGTTAAACGTCCGGAACATTCGAACATAACACAATACGCTGCTTCGTGGCTTGGCAGTTCAATAAACAGCCATTACTGTCTCAGTTCTGACGTATAGTTGCGACGCGTTACCAGCCGATTGAAAGTCGATCACCTACGATTTAACATGTCGGTGATACCGACAGATCCGACTTCACGATCATCACTGCGTATCGTATCGGGTCATTGTAGTCCGGCAATCGGTTTCATCGTCGAGGCAGCTTTCGTTTGAATGGCATCACGCCTGCGTTCGTATAACAGTTCGTATCGATATTCGACCGACCAGCTCAGCCGGTGTCGCGCCAACATCGTTCGATAATGATACTTCATCGACCGATGGTTTTGGTACCGATGGGTGTCGACGGTGTAGGTCGCCGCGCTACCAGTTCGCCGATTTGAATGCCATATCGTCAAAGCTTCCCGTTACCGCCGATGGTGCGTTATGCTCAAAGCCCTCGAATCATTCCGCCGATGCCAGTTCCCGAATCATTCGCCGGCAGCTGAATCAAATCAATCGATTTGATTTGTGCGTTAGTAGAACCAGATTCGAAAAGCCGGATTGACGTTCTTCACCACAGAATGCCAGACGCTGAACTCGTTCCACGTGAAGACTGAATCGAAGTGCTGGTCGATCGAAAGCGTAAATACACACCGTTTATCGATCATTGATGCCGGTTAACAAAATCAATATGCGTCCTATTTCGAAACCATTGTTGCGTTCGGTTCCAAATGAACCAGAGACCATTCCCATTCATTTCAACGTTATCCTTAATACAAACGATGGAAGCCTTTCTCGATCATAGTCAATCGAAATCGTTAAACCACTTACTGATAAATTCGTCGCGGTCGATACGACGTCATCACATGGGTAATAGCCTCTTTAGTCAGTTGGCCAAACATTGAATAATACATTATCGCTAAAAGTATCCACGACCAGCAAATATGCAACAGTAATGACCGCCTGAAGTTTGCGTCGGTCTAACATCGCGATAGAATAATGCGAAGTCATCAATACTGTACCATGCGCCGGGTCTTTGCGATACTTAAATCATCAGGTCAGCCCCACCGCCCTCCCGTTCAGTAAGAAGTTTCAGTTCAGTCCAAACGACAGATTCGATATTCCAGCGGATGCAAACCGTTAGAGGAAAGCAACATTTAACGAGCACGTGAAAGGAAAAACCGTTTTCTCAGTTTCCACCGAATATCATAAAGTCCGGCCGCCAGATTGGCTTCATTACGCAACAGTTCGGGGAATAACCCAAAGCCATATATTTAAAGTTTCAACTACGAGCGTTATATATTACGCAATGGAAATATTGTCCGATGAAATATGGAGAGATTTGAAGCTAACTTTCAGGGTTTCATGTCAGATTATCGACAAACGCCATAATGCAGCCTCTGTAATGACGACAAAACAGGGCGGAAACAAAGCCAGAGTAAGGTGACCATTCCGAAGAAATAGGGTGACCAATGTTCAACGGTCATTATCAAATAGAATAAAGGGAGGCGCGTCCCCGCACAATTAATTACCCTCAAATTTCATCACCACAGTTGTGTTTCCTCGCGACCGGTGAATGCGTACCTACGAGTCAATCAGATACCGACCTAAATACGAACTTCACCGTATTCCGTCATTTTCAACATGTCTTCCGCCTCTGCTCATCATAACATCGTAGGCTCATTATTAAAGCCATTGTCGGACACAGACAACTTTACAACGGATAAAATATGTTTCGGTGAGCACACAATAGTCAATATTGACTCAGATTCAAAATGAAACCTTCAACAATAATATCCACATTACGACTTCACATCAACATATTAACATGAAAGCGAGGATTGCGCTCATGATACAAGCGATTACCACGAGCGAAAGTGAAAGCGAAAGGAAAGAGCGGTGAGCGAGCGAGCGAAAGCGAAAATCGACCAACTGATCTCCTTGTTGTTCGCGCCGCATTCGGCAGTCACAACAAAACCAAACAACATATCGTTTCAGAAGATATCACGTTTCCGGTAATAATGCCAATTAGGTTTCCGCATTCTGCAGCATTGAAACAGGTCTTCATTGTTTTCATTATAGGGGAACACCGCGATATCAATCCTTATTTCGCATTCGACCAATGATAAAATACATAAGTTATCCAGTTAGTTCTGAACGTCAGCCCTGTTACTTCATGAATTACTTCGAATTATCGTTATTGGCACGAAAGGCATTAGTTTGCGTAATGGTCGTCCGAAGCCATGCAACAATTTGAAACGTAAAATCAACGCATTCATATAGCGGCCAGAAGAAAGCAAATTATTGCGTCCGACGTCGAACAAACCAAAAACAATGATTTCCAGACGTCCAAAAAGGCCGAAATACCAGGTCTGAAGACAAACCATTTAAACAATATCAACATTTCAAACAAAAATTTTCGCCGACAGAGAAAACAGTAAAACGCGCCTTGACATGTATATCCAAATGGCGAACATTTAAAAATATACGATTTTTCGTAAAGCAACATTTTTCCGACTCTTCAAGCTCGGCCAATACGCGAATATCGCTCGAAACCAGTTAACATTCAAGTAGCATTATCCATCTGGTTACGCAGAACGATTCGTAGGCAGAAGAGAAGCAGAATGCGCGACGTTTAGTTACGCGCCCACGAAGAAATGTCATTGATAACATAACTATACGGTAATGACAGCTTGCCGTCGCTCCGCCGCATCATATTAACAGACTTCATTCAGAGTTCGACAACGGTTGCTACCCACAGATCATATGACATAGAATTGAAACATTATCCAACAGACATTATAGTAGTTGGGAATCATTGACTGATCGAATCGGCATCGTTAATCTGCCATTTTATACAGATCATGTTTACACGAAAACGACGACTCAAACATAAATTCTGGTCTTCATCAACGCCGTTAACACTTGGATCTTCGGCTTTAAACTGCTAGCATGATTATACCAAAACTCGTATCGAAGATAAAATCAACCCGAAGCCCATATTATGTAAACAGTTTATCGAATACCGGAACGCAGAATGTAAAATCATAGTTTAAGCGACTCGTTACAGCCAGAATCCTCGTAACAATAAACTGTTCGCGGTGACGGCAAGCAACATTATTGGCCAGGAAGAAAGATTGAGCAACAATAATAGGTGCGAACTTCATCGTTAAGCTGTCCATGTCAAGTAACGTTGTTCATTCCTACCAAATATTACCGTAATCATTCATTTATATATCCTCATACCTGCGTACCATTAACCAAAATGTAATCAACCATGCGACCAAACGAAAACAAATTCGCACACGAGCTTCATGTCATCAACAGATCTTCATGGTATCAACCACCATTCAAGCCAATCACCGCAGACAGCATCGACGTCCGACGAGTCATTAAAGCCAAAGCCGAAGATAGTACCTCCGTCATTAAGAAAGCGATATTTTGGCGTCACCATGCAAGCTTCATCAACATCATACGAAACATATCAAGAGCAGTCATTACTTAGTCATAACATCAATATTCACAGAAACAGCCGCGCTCACCACGAACATTGTCACCGCTGGTTTGTCGTAACACACGTAACAACAGTCGCTTCAGGCGAAAGCGGGCAACAGAACAGCAACCTAAAGTAAGTTTTCTTAACCAGAAATGTTGTAATTGCCGAACTCGAAAATACATTGAAGTAGAATAAAGCTGCCGCAGTTGTACGACGCGCTGAAAAGACTCATAAAACACTGTATCAGCGCGACACTCACGTCTCAGCCATTCGACAAGCACGCCGAAAACCGATAATGCCAGCCGTTTGAAGTTTTCATTTTCTTCGTATGTGCGTTTTCAAAAAGGTTTTATTGTTCAAAGAGCAACACGCTGGTAGCCGGTAAAGTCAGCCGAGCAGGCACAACAGAATTGCCATTAACAATGTATCTGCCGTCGTTATCGTCACCCGATGACCATTACACTGCACGCATTTCGTACCACAATGGCCAAACAACAAAACCTCGAAGTTTGTCCTATTCAAATGCTTCAGCAGATATACTTTAGGCCATGCGCTTATCTCGTCACAAATCGGTCGTATTATGTTCAAACAAAGTCACAGCTTGTTGAGTTGAAGCCGTTTTTCATAGCGATTGTTCATTCAAACATGTCATTCTGTAACGTTTGCGCTTTCGTTACCTTCGGGTCGGTATCGAACAGCCACGGGTCATGTTAAAGTGTCGACTCGTTTTCGGGTAATCGCTAGCCAGTTACAAACCATTCCGGCCCAGTGAACATTAGGCGTGATGCCGTCATTTAAATATCAACATCACCAGAACAAGCGTATTACCCAGAATTTCGCATGAACTCAGTAAATCAGTCTAATACTGTTGGCGAAAACAAAAACCGGAAGGCTTCAGAAAGCGTTCAATGGTACTTTCAGCAATCGCAGTACAGTCAAAACCCGCTGAAGTCCGAACAGGGTTTCATGGTCACGGGGCCCAGCCAATCTCGTCGCAGCGATAAGAGTCCGCTCGTCACATCCAATTGATGCACAAATCATATGCAGTTAAGCCGATTCACACAGTCTCCGCGAATCACATCTCGCAACAGCTTCGTTCATTGCCAAGCATCCTTCAATCAGTGTTGAAACAATAAAGGTATGTTACTTCGATCGGATCATATCAGATTTTAAACGACATCGCAAATATTACATAGTGATTTTACTGTACAGCTCTTTTCGACAATAGCGAGTCCAGATTTCAATGCTTCACAAAAGCGTATGTCAAATCATCTCTGTCCAATCATCTTCGTGATAATTTTCAAATCAATTTTCGATTTTATCAGGTTTACCCTCAAGAATTCTGAAGATATTTTGCTGGCGCACGAAATCTCGAGCGATTACATGTTATCGAATATGAACAGTTTTACAGAGCCTGCTTCATCACAAAGTTACTTTGTCAATCAGAAACGTATTTCCTCCATTGCGCAAGAAGTTTATCAGTCTGTATTGATTCCACAACAGTTAAGATCCGGGCGAATCTACCAAGCGTTTTCAAACGATCAGCATTTCGCCAATTCCATTTTAACAGACGCCACGAGGTCATACCATTTCTCTGAGACAATTCATTGTTTTGATCTGATCATCGTTTATTTATCACATAAAGCTCTTTAAGTTTGTTCATCACCAGTATCATCTGCCGATTTACTATCAGTTACCATTGATTGGTTGCGGTTATTGTCTTCATTTCAAACAGTTATCCACGATTCAAGACGAATTAATCGTCGTTAGCATGAATAGCGTAGTGAATACGCCGTCCGATAGCGGAAAGGTTTCGACCGTCAAAACATATAATCCGCTCGACTTTGCCATCGGCATAACACCGAATGGTCGAGTCATATATCGTGTTGAGCAATCATGTTAACCGCTATTTAGCTGGCCAGCATCCGCAAACCAGTCATTCAGAGTCGTTATCATTGATAAAGGCACGTTCATGATGGCGAAATTTTCAGTACAAACTCAATTTTCATTTCAGTACATTATTCATTATTAACCTGATCGTCCATCATCGTATGTCTACGTTCAAGTTGGTCATTTCGGGAATTGATCGGTCTGAAGATTTGATAAGATATAGGGCGATCAGTTCACGTAATTCTTTTGCCGTTACCGTTAAACAATCTCGAAACATACCGATGCAATCTTCATTTTCTCATTTATCGGTTATGCCGGGAATCATGGTTGTTGGTTTTGGGATCATGGTTATTGTTTGGATTCGTTGTTGGTTTTGGGATCATGTCATATTGTTGGTTTGGGATCATGGTTATTGGTTTTAAGTTGGTTGGTTTCAGAGTTACTGGTTTCGATCACAGTTGGTTACACCACGGTTGTTGGTTGATCATGGTTACGTTATGATCATGCCTATTGCCATGGATCACGTATCATTATAGATCATGGTTGCCGATTTCGTCCGCGGCTGGTCGATCACGGTTACTGGTTTCGTTGCCGGTTTTATCTGCCGGTTTGCCTTGGGATCATGGTTGGTTGGTTATTGATCACGGTTGGTTGTTTGCTGGTTCACAGTTGGTTTCCAGTTGATTTGATCATTGTTGCTGTTGGGATCATGTCATTGGTTTCGATCATGGTTATTGGTTTGATCGTTGTTGTCAACGATGCGAAGGAATGTAATCGAGATGAAAACTTATAAGTATTGAAAAGTTAAAACAGACAGCGTTACACGTCATCGAAACAACGATCGAAAATGCCGATCCTTTAAATATCAAGCTCATTGTCTTGATAGCGTCTATTGAATACAAAGCAGTACACCGCAAATAATACCAAAGCCTTCCATTTAAAGACGGTAGTAACATAATATTTTAATTTTGCATAGTATCGCCGTAAACAATACCGTTAAACAAATTGATCAATGAAAGGTTTTAATCAATATTCGTATACCAACAAAACAACAGCCACGGCAAATCATTTGGACAAAGGCGAAACAATATCATATCATCGCAGATAACAAAGCTGCCGTTTTGTCGCATAAAACTAATCATCAGAACGATATCAACAGAATGAAGAAGCAAGGATATATACTGCCTTCAAGACAAGATACAGCAGCCTGAAGATTCGTTTGAGCATATTGAATAATCGTCAAAACAAAGGTAAACATATAAAACAAAGATATAAACATTAACAAAAGTAATAAAGACCAAACAATTCCCGATCATAAGTCTTCGCTCATGAAGATACACGATTCAGCCGAAAGACGAACTGGCCTCTCATTATAAAAGCGCAATGGTTCGTTCCAGTTATCGAAATGGATTAATAAGAATAAGAGAATCGACTGGTTGAAGGCGTTAAGTTACTTAACAGCGTCGCCGCGGTGTCGCGTGCATAAAACTCCTAAAGATGTTTTCAAAGTTACCACCCCTGATGTGTCGTAAACGAATACTGGTATCGTTATCGTCAAAACAAACAAAATACGTTGAGATGTATCCAGTTAATGAGATGTCAATATACAATATCGAAGTCAGTCAGCCAATAACGACAAATTCGTTTCTATCACAAATGCTCTGTTACAAAGCAGAAGTCCGACCGACGATAATCGAAGAAGAATCATGGCGCCCATTCTGAATGGAAATTCGCAAGAACACATACTGAAATTGGACAGAAAACACCTGCTGAAAGGCGAAGCGAAGCCGTTATTCATATCAGCATACAGTATTGTGAGCAATTTTGTGTCGTTAGTTCGCAACAGCTTATCCTCAAAACCGCGCATAAAGAGCGAGGTGCACAGTAGAATAAGTGTAAATAAAGAAGGGATCGGCGCGACAGTGAGGCTGGACAAATAGCGACTTCGTATCAGCGAAGCGATGGTTACCGTTCAGTGACGTTGCTTCTGATGCAGATGACAAATACGACGATATTCAACCGGTTACTGTTGTTCGTGACAGTGACGCGTCTAAAGCGATCCTTAGCCAAATCATCATGTAGAAGCCATGATGGCGAAATGCATCCACCGAAGAAAAGACGTAGTCATATACAAACCATTTGAAGCCGCGTACCGAATGCCTCGAAGATACGACATTCACGACGCGTTTGAGCACCGAAAGATAAACCGTATGCGAGAATGCAGAATTACTTTACCCGTCACAACAAATCTTTTAAGTCAGTTTACATTGAGAAAATTCAAAGACCATAACAATAGGTGCTGCCATCATCATTCGCCGTCATCGCTTCGACAAAAGCCATGGAATTCAGCGAAAGCTGGCGCATCGTGCTCCAGCCACGATACGATAGTGTCAGCGGCTTCAGCCAACGTTGTCGCCAGCCACAACAACTGATTCCCCTCGTCAACGCCACATCATACCTGGAAGATGAACATACGATGTCAGACAACGCAGAGCCATATCGCCTTTAATGTCAGAACAATTCAAAGCGGTCAATTTCCGGTCTCCGCATCATCATGTTCATAATTTCGTTAACGGCCTACAGTCCGGTTTTATTTCCGGAATTTATCGACTCCATTATTGCCCGATAATATTGCAGCTATCGCACGTGGTATCGCAAGCTTCATCCATTCATTGCCGCTTTTACCTCTTCTGATCTGTCACCGGTCAAATCCCTTTTACCCCGTCTCATTATCATACGATAACTACGTAATCCATATTATTTCCGCAGAGTACCGCAAATTCAAAGAAGGGTCGCTTAGTCGAACTGGTACCGTCAAAGAAATTACCGTATGATAACAGCTGCATACCGTTGTTTTACCGCGTTTATGCGTTTGCTAAGTTTCAGTTTTCAGCATGAAATGGACGTTCAATTAAATTTCGGTAAAGATAAATGATCATTGAACAGCGGTATCCTCGATTGCAGAGCCAGCCAGTGCTTCATGCCAAAGTTTGTCGATTACGGCCAGCATCTCGAGGCTACAGACCGTCATTCAGTTGGCAACATGCCGAGCGAGGCGTTAACAAACAAAGCGACGTGAAAGCCCGCATTGAACAGTACGTGAATGAACCACGAAATCGTCACCTATCAGCTTCGTCGCCCCAGATTAAACCTGCTCTGTTAACAATTTAACAGTTCCTTCATTAACGTTCTTTCACGGTTACATCTGCTAAGAGTCAGTTAGCCAGATTGCCGGGTGACCGAGTAATTTGATCAATACCAAAGAAGCCGATGAAATATCAACAGCCATAACCATTGGCGTTACATATACATACATATACATAGCTGCTGCTGCTGCTGCTACATACAGCATATATATATCAGAAGTCGTGAATAAGTTCCGATTTCGATAACCAAGATATATACCGCATGAATGAGACATGGCCTGCTTGCTTCGGTCATTGCGATCCATAATTGCCGATTCAGCAAAGACATTCGAAATAGTATTCCCAAAGTTCCAGCGAGCGAGAAGTTATATAATCAACAATGGCTCAATAATACTACGGGGAATGACCAGGTGGCCAGAGAGCTGATCATCAGTTGCATTGTCGCCCGCCACTTCCAACCGTATGAAAGAAAGTTGTAACGTCGGCCTGCTCACGCGGCGGTCGACCAGTTTCAGCCGGGCAGGTAAACCAAGATTTTCCGCACAAACATGACTTCTCTCTCATATCTACTACGCTTCGTAGTTCGCCGTTGTACGCCAGGTAGCGCTCATCGGCCTCGTTAAGACCATACCTCGGTCAAAATTCAACACGATTTATACCGCAACGTAACGTGACTCTGACCGACAACATAGAAACCGAAAGTAAAACAGTGATCTACTACGGATTGATCGCTTATCACCTGCGCTGACCTCGAGTAACAAAGCCCGAGGCTCGAATGGTGTCAATAGCGGGGAATGGCCGAGTAACCGGCATAAACGTCCGAGCCATTGAGGTTTTGTTACTTTCGGCACTGCTGCCGGGGGAATAGTTCATTGAGCCAATGTCAATTCAAAACTGGTTTCGAGATTTCAACAGACCAAAGAAGGTTTGTCCGAACACTTATTAAACAATTAACGGTATCATCATTGATGTTAGCCATAATCGTTCGAAACCACCCAGTTCCGCAGCATGTGGTCAGGATATTGTCTCGTAAGATGCATCTTTTCGCTCGTGAAGAAAAGAGATATCATCCCAGTGCGCTTTCGTCACATTGGTTCGTTTCAGTACGAGAAATGCGCTGGATCATCATTTTCGAGGCGACAGTCTACGGGTTACGGTATAGATACCGTCTGTGTTCTTCCGAAGTCACACCCCTCCAGAAGTTCCCGGCTGGTCGCGTTCCTCGAAAGCCCATTCGCCACAGCCACGTTGAATGAAAGTTTAGGTTGCGCCGTTGTATATATCTGGCAAAGAACACGGGGAACATCGGTTTCATTATCAAAATTCCATAAGGTTCGGCGCGACGATGTGTTTCATTAGTTGCCCATCACGTTCGATCAGTCAGAAAATATCGTGACATTACTGACTTCGTTCCGGAGGCGCATAAGAATCAATTTGTTAATCAACAAAACCTGCGAAAAGCCAGCCATTGATGATACCATTCATCAAGTGGTTTAAAACATACTTACGTCAGCCGACCAGTTCTGATGTCGCGCCGACCCACCCACGTTGCTGAACTGAATCTACGATTTGACCCGAAATTTCCATGCCGCGCGTCGACCCGAATTTGCTGACTCGTCTACGTTAGCCGACGTCAGTGTTGACCAGCCCGTTAAAGGCCCGTACCGTGTCATGTTGACCCGAAATTTACGTTGCAGCCGACCTCGCACCGTGCGCAGCCGACCTGTTCTATGCCAGCCCGGTACCGTGTCATGTTGTTCAACTTACGCCAGCCGACTACCGGTGTCAGCAGCCGACCCGTTCCCATAAAGCCAGTGTGCCAACGACTGTACGTGTCAGTAGTTGACCAATCTACGCCATGTTGACCAGTAATTGCGCGCCGACCTCGTTCCATGTCAGTGCCACCAGCCCCATGTCGCGCGCCGACTGTTCATCAGTGCCGACTAAATGCGTCATGTTTATTCAATTACGTCAGTAAGCCGACTGTTCTACGTAAGATTCGTTCCACGTTGCGTTGACTTCGTTATGTTGAACCGTTCCACGCCGACCTGCTCTATGTCAGTGTCGACTCACCTGATGTCAGTGCCGACCTTCGTTCCACGTTAGCCGATTCGTGTCAGTACGACCCGTTCGTTATGTTTATTCGTAATGCGTCAGTGCCGACTGTTCTACGCGCCAGTGTTGACTCGTACTGCGTCAAGCTGACCAGTTCTATGTTATGTTGACCGTACGTAAAGTCAGCAGCCACCCGTTCCACGGGAAGCCGGTGTCAGCAAAAGCCGACCAGTTCGTTATGCCGACTCAAAAATTGTGTCAGGGTTTCACCAGTTCCATACAGGTGCCGACTCGGTATCGGGTAGCCGACTGTACCAAACAAGTGTTCCGAAATGCAACAAGGTGCCGACTAAATCGCAGCCGACCTGGTATTTATGTAAGCCGACTAAAACCTGACCTGTTCGCCAGCCGACTAAAGCCGATCAGTGCCGACCACCGCAGCCGATTCTTGTTTCTACGTCAGTTTTGACTCAAATGTCGCGCCGACCTGTTCAAAGTCATACGACCGTTACGTCAGTGCCGACTATTCGCAGTGCCCGTACTACGTCAGTGTTGACCAGCCTCCATAAAGTCAGTTTCACCAGCCTACGTCAGCCTTCGACCACCTGCGTCAGCAAGCTGACTGTTAAAGTCGCTGACCGAAGCGTCAGTGTTGCTGTTAATGATTCAGCATGTTATACCTGTTCCGATGTTAGTGTTGACTAAGGTGTTAGTGCTGACTTTGTTTCGGTGTAAGCGTTGACCTCGAAATTACGCCAGTTTCGGATCTGTTCTCGATGCAAAAGCGACTTCAGTTCTTATGTTATCAAAACATTCGTTTGTTAGTAAGCCGACTGTTCTATGCGTGCCGACTCGTTTTGCCAGTGTTCAGTCTTCAGCTGACTCGATTCGCGTTGACTTCGTTCTATGTTGGCGCCGATTAGCAAAGACTAGCCCTGCAAGCGACCTGTTCTATGTTATGTTAAGACCTGTTTCTATGCCAGAGTTTTATGCTGGCAGCTGACTCAGCCCATACCTGTTCCTTACGTTCATCTGTTCTATTGTTGTTCGCGGTCGGGGATGGTTTACACCAAATGCTCGGGTTCATTTATGTTAATACCCATTCTTTATTGGCTATCACCATTGAATTCCTTTTCAAGACGGTTTATAGATCAGCGTGACACACCCAAGATACCGCAATAAGAAAGATTTTCCGTAATATTGGTCAAGATATCCTCATTCAGTATAAGTTATCAACATTGGTATACACCACCCAGATGGTGGTCACATGGTTCTCGGAAAGTTTTAACAGGCAGATATGTCGAATCATCCGTGCCAGATCAGCACAAAATATGATAATCCAGCAGGTCGTTGAGACGGCGATTTAGACGTCGAGCGATTTCAGTATTACGTAATACTCATTCGATGAACGCTTTCTTATGACGCCGTTCGGTTCATGGTTGATTGTTAGTCGCCGCAATATTGCCGAAATGTTCAGCGCGTTGAACATCAAACCGTCCAACATACGGAAGCATCGATAAAGGTGTTGGTAACGAAAGATGATGGGACTCAGCAGCAGACGAAGACAGCAGAAGAGTCACCAACATTAGAGGCGAAGCAGACTTTTGCAGGGCTGAAAGGGTGAGATATATATATAGTATATAGAGAGAGAGACACAGAAAGACAGAGACAGCATTTGTGTCAGTATATGACAGAAAGCAAATACCCCAGCAATATCACGCGGGGACACCAGCAGACAGCGAGTTCGGCGAGGCGATTTCTTTATTTATTTCGCAGGAGCTGATCATCATTCAGACAGACAAGTTGTCAATATTGAAGTGAGTTTGCTTATTAATTGGCTTTCATCGTTGTCAACAGTACGTCGCTCGCGAAGATTGGCATTGTTCTTCAGCACTATGCTTACCGTGCGAGATTCGGTCGGGATATCAAAATTACGTCATTCCAGTTTTAGTTGTACCGATGTCATGATCATTAGGTGCAAAGGTTTAAGAATAAACACCAATTGTTATATCTGGCCCGTACAGCATGATTGTTCAAAATGATGTCAAACATCGTATTCGACTCTGGCGGCAAATTTGTGAAGCCTTTCGCTGCATCATTTCAAAGCATTCACCGCAACAATCATCGTTACGAAACATCATCTGTTCATACCATTAACTCTTTTAGCCCCGTTTGATACAAACATCCTTTGAAGAAGGCCATGTTGCTGACCAGATGTTGTTCCTGCTTTTGACGCAGAACCGACTGACCGAAACCCACATCGACTTAGATGCTCCGGACAAGGCGTTGTGAATCCGGCAGGTTCATCTCTAGCAATAAAGGTTTATATCTTGTTATCAAGAAAGTTATTCACCATACAAACGACGTTGCAACTGTGTACATCATAAAATTACACTAAATATAAGCATTTGGAAAAAGTTATAAAAATGACCCTTAAATAAATTATGTAGCCAAGCACTTCTGTAAGCTGAACAAGCCAAATTTTTTCGTGTAGGCCCGATAGGTTGCAAAACTCTTATATCTTTGATAGGGTACGGAGGGTTTTTGCACAAATTTCATGCTGATCTTTAGCAAACATCGTGTGCAAGCCTGGGCTGCTTATTATAATGGTAGCTACGCCCCTGACTTTACATGAAATCTGGAAGTCGCGGGGTGGCTCGCAATTTGTGCACAATGACACCTGCAGCTTTACACATCTAATAATTTAAAAATTATAAAGAAAGGAGACAACTATTTATAGATTATATAGATAGCTTCTGGTAGCCGCTAACTCAGCAAAATGCGCTGTCTAAATCATATTGACGTGCATAACTACACAACTTTGAGTAATAAGTTACGGGACAGACGATTCGGAAATCGTCTTACATACAGTTCCATCTCCATGCTCGAAGGCCACGTTGCAGCCACAAATCGTTATTGCCAACATATGGTGAACTAAAGCAAATCATTGTTGGTCAGGGTTTCGTGTTTCTCCGATTCCTCTGCACTATCTAGGTAGGGTTATACGTCGTATCTGACGATGTTGAGATAAACGTCCAGCCCATGTCAGAATCGAGGCTTCATGCCAGTTTGGGTGTTGATCCGCAAGTGTGGTGGTTATGGGCTGAAGCGAACTCCCAACATACATATTCAAGGACAGGTCAATAGGAGAGAATCCACTAGGACAAATACAGACACCCTCTTCATAGTCCCGGCTTACATGGCTTATTAACAGGTGTTTTATTGATAAGGCGTAAGTGACTCTCTTGAAGGTAAGCTGTCCCCTATTTGATGGCAAGTGTCCTCATATTTGATGGCAGCAAGTGTCTGTTATTAGCTGGCAAGTGTCTCCTATTTGAAGACAAGTGCTGCCCTACATATCTCTGATGAAGGCAATGTCCTCATATTTGATCGCTAGCGTATCTTATTAGCTGGCAAAGCAGTTCTCATTTCCAGTTCAAGTGTCTCCTCATTTGAAGGCAAAGGCCCTTATTCTAGAAGGTGAGGTTCCCCTATATTTGAAGGCACGTGTCTCTCATTGGAAAGCAAATGGCTCCCATTTCACGGCAAGTGTCTTCTATTTGGATGGTGCGCTCTTCATAGCCGCGTTTCCTATTTGAAGGCAAGTGTTTCATATTTGAAGGCAAGGTCTTCTATTAAAGTTGCAATTGTATAAAGGTCAGCCCGAGTTATATTAGTCGCTTTTATCTTTGCACGGATTCTGTTCTGGGTCCCATGTCGTTCAATGTTCTGCCCTCGTGAAGCATCCGGGTTAGTGCTGGTCTTCAGCAACTAACGGGTGAGTAAAGGGATCGGTGGTTCGGTTCTCTGACTTTGTTGACATTATCGTATCCCAACTGGATCCATGCGCGTGGATCACTGGACCGGTCTTTGGTTCAGCCCTCGATTATTTGGTAGCTACCATTATTGAGTGCGGTGTTAAACAACAAACAAAAACAATGTATCTGTGGATGAGAATTACACTCTGACTCCTTAATGGCCTTCCAAGATCTGCCTCCTCTGGTTCATAGATTTAGCAATACAACAGCAAAGCATCCTCATTACTGAGACTACCGGGTTTTAACTGTTGCGACCTCGCCAACTTCTCGTAATAACAAATATCGGGCCTCTAATAGCAAGACTTCTAAGAGGTGCTCACTGAAATATAGGACATCATCACTTATTGTGAATTATTGAATTTTATAAAGACTCTTCTAATAATTCTTAAAACAGAACTTTTGAAATCGTTCGAAAGTAACAGCTTGAATAAGGAGCGGAATTCGAGTATTACACAGCCTTGAACAGTATTAAAAGCTTAGTGTTGGAGAAAAGCTAAAATGTAATGCATGCTTCACGATTCTTCACAAGCATGGGTATAGCACTGACAATGTCGTATTGAGATGATGGATGCGACTCCAAACGATTCCAAAGCCAAGATGACTGGTTCCTATGCCAAAGGACGCAACTCTTTACAACTAATGGGCGCCGTAGGACAACTGGAACATCCATGCTAACCAGAAGATTTAGAAAGCTGTGGTTTATACGGATTTCCATTTCTGCAAGTTTTGGGTCATTGGCTTATTTTAAAGCATTGGCTAGAATGTGTCAGAAAAAAAATGTAAAAGGTTCGTCAAGAACTGTTTTCGTATATTACAAACACAACCAAGTCGTTAACCAACCCATATAAACGTCATATAAACGCTCTTTCGCTTTGCTATGTTACGAGCACATGAGTGAACTTGATGATATTAAATCTTCAGAGTCCCGTTTGAAAACATATCTTTACCATTTGGGTGAAATCCATCAGGAAGGCAGCCCTGATATAAGGTTATTTGTCTTAGGCTATTGCGACATTTCGACCAGAATAAATAACTCATGAAGGCGATGCTTTGCTTTAGCGCTAATAAACTTACCGTTGGGTAGGTGTCTTCGCCTCTATGTTGGTGGAAGGGGCGAGGGTGCGCCAGACTTTGTACAGGTGGGTAGGAGTGGTGTATCCGGGAGATCAGCTCTTGACTCATGTCCTGTGTCACGAGGTGGCCTGGCGTGGAATCAGCATTCCCCCGAACATGGTCAATGTCGTATCGGTGTCGGCACACGCCAGGCCAAGGAACCGCTTCCGGTGAATAAGAGGGGTTCGCCTGTTTCCGGCCCCTCTTTCTGGCGACATACCTGTGTGGATTTCGCGAGGCCTCACAAAATCTCGACTCACAATCAGACACACCGGCCTTTGGTTTTGATGCCGTCCTGAAAGTCCTAATTCACAATCTGGACATTACGTTTACCTGTTCACAAAGCTCATGATGCGCGCGTTGCTCTTGGTTATCCTTGACCATCAAAGTAAAGTGATGGCTTTAAACACTCACTAGTGTTCTCAATAACAGAGTCAATCATCGAGCATGATTAGTTCGGTAAAAAGGCGTTATCAAAGTCCCTTCCACATTATTAAGGATTAAATATATCCCTAATATATCACACTATACGACAACACACGTGGGTAAGATGTTTATTGAAAAAAATGTCGTCTTTTAAAAATGAACGTTTGGGGCATTTTCTTTACTAAGAGATGTAAACGTAGAAAACCTGTACGTACTTACATATACTCTGCAGAAATTATTACAACCCTCATACAGAGATCAATGTGGATCAATAATATGCACCTTGTAGGAATTAGTACTCACCTCATGTAGATTACCGAGGGACACAATACGTGAATACATGTAGGAAATCGAGTACGACCCTCAAGCAGATTACTGTGGAGCCACAATATGAACGTGTAGGAATTTAGTACCACCCTCATACAGATCACAGTGGGTACAATGTACCTGTAGACTCACTATTATCACTGTGGACACATTGACCTGCAGGAATTAGTACTACCCTCACCATAATATCATCAGGTCATTATCAGGAACCTGTAGGAATTAGTACTACCTCATATTAGATATTCAGTTGATCATTGAAATATGAACGTAGACTATATCATTCACAGATCACTGTTATAGTTAATGCACCAGAATACTACTCATATTGATTGGTCAGGGATGTCATCGAACCTGTAGGAATTATACCACCATAGATCATCAGTACACACGTAATTGTAGAATTATTATTTCACCATACAGAGTACCGTGGACACAATGAACATGTAGGAATTCAGCACTACCTCATACAGATAATCAGGATTGTGCACCTGTAGGAATAATACCACTTCGATCATTGTAATGTAACATGTAGAATTAGTACTATTCTCACAGATCACTGTGGAAAACAATGAACCTGTAGGAATTAATACTACCTCATACAGATCATCAGGATCATTACCGTGAACATGTAGGAATTAGTACACTTCCTTACAGAGATCACCGCAGGAAAACAATAACATGTAGAATACTACCTCATACAGGTCACCGTGATCTAATAGAATTCATTCATACAGATCACCGTGGAAAAATGTGTATTCAGACCACTTATTCCTGGACAATAAACCTGTAGTGCACAGGTCATCAGGGACGCAATGTCAACGGTGATCTGTATGGATATGGTATTAATTCCTACAAGTACACATTGCAGTCCACGGTGACCTGTATGAGGTTGGTACTAATTCCTACAGGTTTACATTGCAGTCCACAGTGATCTGTATGATGCAGTATTAATTCCCTACAGGTACACATTTTTTTCCACGGTGATCTGTGCATGAGGTAGTACTAATTCCTACAGGTTCCTGTGCGTCCACGGTGACCGTGTATGAGGTAGCATTAATTCCTACATGTTCATTGTTTTCCACGGTGATCTGTAAGAGGTAGTACTAATTCCTACATGTTCACATTGTGTCCACAGTGATCTGTATGAGGTAGTATTAATTCCTGGACAGGTTCACATTGTTTTCAGTGATCTGTATGAGGTAGTACTAATTCCTACATGTTCACATTGTGTCCACAATGATCTTTATGAGGTGGTATTAATTCCTACAGGTAAGCACATTGTGTCCACAGTTATCTGTATGAGGGTAGTGCTAATTCCTACATGTTCACATTGTGTCCACAGTACTCTGTATGAGGTAGTAATAATTCCTACAGGTACACATTGTGTACACGGTGATCTATATGAGGTAGTACTAATTCCTACAGGTTCACATTATTGTCCACAGTGATCTGTATGAGGTAGTATTAATTCCTACAGGTACACATTGTACCAACGGTGATCCTGTATGAGGTAGTACTCAATTCCTACACGTTCATATTGTGTCAACAGTTATCTGTATGAGGTAGTACTAATTCCTACAGGTTCACATTGTGACACAGTGATGTGTATGAGGTGAGGTAGTACTAATTCCTACAGGTTCACATTGTGTCCACAGTGATCTGTAAGGAGGTAGGAATAATTCCTACAGGTACACATTGCACCCACTGTGATCTGTATGAGGTAGTACTAATTCCTACACGTTCATATTGTGTCCACAGTAATCTCGCAGCTTGAGGTCGTACTCATTCCTACATGTTCACATTGTGTCCACGGTAATCTACATGAGGTAGTACTAATTCCTACAGGTGCATATTGTGTCCACAGTGATCTGTATGAGGTTGTAATAATTTCTGCAAGTATATGTAAGTACGTACAGGTTTTCTACGTTTACATCTCTTAGTGAAAAATGCCCCAAACGTTCATTTTTTAAAAGAACGACATTTTCCAATAAACATCTTACCCACGTGTGTTGTCGTATAGTGTGATATATTAGGGATATATTTAATCATATGTGCTTGGAAGGACTTTGATAACGCCTTTTACCGAACTTAATCATACTCGGTGATTGACTCTGTTAATGAGAACACTAGTGAGTGTTTAAAGCCATGTTTACTTTACAGTGGTCAGGATAACCAAGAGCAACGCGCATCATGAGCTTTGTGGTGAAGCAAGTGTGTCCAGATTGTGGTGGGACTTTCAAGGACGTATCAAAACCAAAGGCCGGTGTGTCCTGATTGTGGTCGAGATTTTGTGAGCCTCGCAAATCACACAGTATGTCATGAAAGAGGGGGCCGGAAACAGGCAGACATCTTATTCACCGGAAGCAGTTCCTTTTGGCAACGTGTGCCGACACCGACCGACATTGACCATGTTCAGGGGAATGCTGATTCCACGCCCAGGCCACCTCGTGACACAGGACATGGTCAAACTGATCACCAGGATACACCACTCCCTACCCCACCTGTACAAAGTCTGACACCACCCCTACGCCCCTTCCACCAACATAGAGGCGAACACCTACCCAACAGTAAGTTTTATGTATAAACAAGCATCGCCTTCATGAGTTATTCTGGTCGGGTGTCGCAATAGCCTAAGACAAATAACCTGTCAGGGCTGCCTCCCTGATGGATTTCACCCAAATGGTAAAAAGATATGTTTTCAAACGGGACTCTGAAGATTTAATATCAAGAGGAAAACAGTTCCACTCATGTGCTGCTAGCAAAAGCAAAAGAGCGTTTATATGACGTTTATATGGGTTAACGACTTGGTTGTGTTGTAATATACGAAAACAGTTCTTGACAACCTTTTACATTTTTTTTTCTGACACATTCTAGCCAATACTTTAAAGTAAGCCAACCCAAAACTTGCAGAAATGAAATCGTATAAACACAACTTTCTAAATCTTCTGGTTAGCATGGATGTTCCAGTTGTCTACGGCGCCCCATTAGTTGTAAAGAGTTGCGTCCCTTTGGCACGCCAGGAACCAGTCATCTTGGCTTTGAATCGTGGGTCGCATCCATCATCTCAATACATTTGTCAGTGCTATACCCATGCTTGTGGTAAAATCGTGAAGCATGCATTACATTTAGCTTTTCTCCAACACTAAGCTTTAATACTGTTCAAGGCTGTGTAATACTCAATTCACTCACTTATTCAAGCTGTTACTTTTCGAACGATTTCAAAAGTTCTGTTTTTTAAGAATTATTGAAGAGTCTTTATAAAATTCAGTAATTCACAATAAGTGATGATGTCCTATATTTAATGACACCTCTTGGGGGAGGATGCTATTGAAAGTGATATTTGTGTTACGGAAGTTGGCGAGGTCGCAACAGTTAAACGGTAGTCTCAGTAATGAGGATGCTTTTGCTGTTGCTATTGCTGCAAATCTGAACCCAGAGGAGGCAGATCTTGGAAGGCCATTGAGGTCAGTGTATTCTCATCCACAGATACATTGTTTTGTTTGTTGTTTAACACCGCACTCAGCAATATTCCAGCTATAAATAATCGAGTCTGAACCAGACAATCCAGTGATCCACGGCATGGATCAGTTGGGATACGATGTGTCAACAAAGTCAGAGAGACAGACCACCCGATCCCTTTACTCACCCGTTAGTTGCTGAAGACCTTTTCTAACCCGGATCTTCACGAGGCAGAACATTGAACGACGTAGGGACCAGAACAGAATCCGTGCAAAGATAAAAGCGACTAATAATATAACTGGAGCTGACCTTTATTGAATTGCAACTTTAATAAGAGACACTTGCCTTCAAATATGAAACACTTGCCTTCAAATAGGAAACACTTGCCTTCAAATAGGAAACACTTGCCCTCAAATAGAAGACACTTGCCATCAAATGGGAGCCATTTGCTTTCCAATGAGAGACACGTGCCTTCAAATAGGGGACACTTACCTTCTAGAATAAGAGACACTTGCCTTCAAATAGGAGACACTTGAACTTCAAATAGGAGACACTTGCCAACTAATAAGATACACTTGCGATCAAATATGAGACACTTGCCTTCATCAAATATGAGACACTTGTCTTCAAATAGGAGACACTTGCCAACTAATAACAGACACTTGCCATCAAATATGAGACACTTGCCATCAAATAGGGGACACTTACCTTCAAAAAGGAGTCACTTGCCTTATCAATAAGAAACACCTGTTAATAAGCCATGTAAGCAGGACTATGAAGGGTGTCTGTATTTGTCCTGGTAGTTCTCTCTATTGACCTGTCCTTGAATATTATGTTGGGAGTTCCTTCAGCCATAACCACACCACACATGCCGGATCCAACACCCAAACTGGCATGAAGCCTCATTCTGACATGGGCTGGACGTTCATCTCGGCATCGTCAGATACGACGACGCCAACCTAGATAGTGCAGAGGGAATCGGAGAAACACGAAACCTGACCAACAATGGTGCCCCAGTTTCACCATATGTTGGCAATAACGATTTGTGGCACAACACGTGGCCTTCGAGCATGGAGATGAACTGTATGTAGACGATTTCAGATCGTCTGTCCGTAACTTGTACTCAAGTTGTGTAGTGTCACGTCAATATGTTTATATGGTGTAGCACATGATTACGGCTACCGAAGCTATCTATATAATCTATAAATAGTTGTCTCCTTTCTTTATAATTTTCAGTATTAGATGTGTAAACTGCAGGTGTCATTGTGCACAAAGTGCACGAGCCACGCTGCGACTTCCAATTTCATGTAAAGTCAGGGGCGTAGCTACCATTATAATAAACAGCCCAGGCTTGCACACGATGTTTGCTAAAGATCAGCATGAAATTTGTGCAAGCCCTCCGTACTATCAAAATATAAAGTTTGCAACCTATCGGGCCTACACGAAAAATTGGCTTGTTCGCGCCTGAAAGTGCTTGGCTACATGTTTATTTAGGGTCATTTTATAACTTTTCAAATAACTTATATTTAATGTAATTTTATGATGTACACAGTTACCTTTGTCCGTTTGTATAGTGGGCTCCTTTCTTGATAACAAGATATAAACCTTTTATTGCTAGAGATGAACCTACTGGTTCTACAACGCCTTGTCCGGGAGCATCTAAGTCGATGTATGGAGTTTCGAGTCAGTCGGTTCTGCGTCAACAGGAACAACATCTGGTCCAGCAGCATGGCCTTCTTCAAGGATGTTTGTGTATCAAACAGGGGCTAAAGAGTTAATGGTATGAACAGATCGATATTTTACATGTCCAAACGATGATTGTTGCAGTGAATGCTTTGAGAAATGATGCAGCAGAAAAAGGCTTCACAAATTTACCCATGAAAGGAATCGAACTCTGATGTTTGACATCATTTGAACAATCATGCTACCGTACAGACCCAGATATAACTGAAAACCCAATTCACAATTGTTTGTTCTTAAACGCTGCACCTAGTGATCAACGTCATGAGCATCAATCTACGCAACTGGAATAGGATGACATGTGACAACCAAGTCCGCGACCATGAACACCCTATCCCGTTAGTCTCCTTTTACGACAAGCATGGGTTGCTGAAGACCAATGCCAATCTTCACGGGCGACTTTGTCATTACTGTTGACGCTGTTGCTGGTGGAAATTAGGTGTAAAATAAACTCACTCACTCTGGTATTGACAACTTGTCTGTCTAAGTGAGTGTCCTCCAGTGACTCCGCAGTAATAAATAAAGAAATCACCTCACGCCGAAGACCTGGGTTTACAGAGTGTGAAGCTCATGTCTGCTGGTGTCCCCCGCCGTGATATTGCTGGAATATTTGGAATATACTCTCTGTCACTCTCTGTCTGTCTCTCTCTGACCCTGTCTGTCTCTGTCTCTCTCTCTCTCTCTCTCTCTCTCTCTCTCTCTCTCTCTCTCTCTCTCTCTCTCACACACACACACACACACACACACACACACACTTTAACCTGCAAAGTCACCCTTATTCTATTCCTCTAATGGTAGGTGACTTTCACTGATTCTGCTGGCAGACGTGAGGATGGCGTCGACACAGGGGGACCATGTTGAGAGTATCTACGTCTGCTGCTGGAGTCCATCGTCGCCGACAGCAGGCTGCTTCGCGGTCAGTACTCAGTATGATTTGGTTGGTTTGATGTTTAACGCAGCACTGAGCAGTATTTCAGCCATATTGCGGCGGCCTATAAACAATCCAACTATGGACCAGGCAATCGTCATAAGAAAGCCCGGATTCATCAGATGGGTATTACGTATGAAATACCTAAATCGTGACACTCGACGTCTAAATGCCGTCATATCAAAGAAAGCGGCGTAAAACTACTCTCACTCGTTCTCATATATTTTGTATATTCTAACAGGGGATGAAAACCAAGGATTTCTGATTCGACCCAACATATCTGCCTATTTAAAGAAGCACTTCCGGGTCATGGGGGTCATGCTGGCCACCATCATTGCTCAAGGTGGACAACCTCCCGCCATATTTGCTCCTCCTGTCGTTGATGCTATACTGGATAAAGATGAGATGCCGTCTGTGGATTATGTGCCCGACACACGGAAGAGAAAATCTTTAAAAAAGGTATATAATTACAGAAGTGTTACCATTGTCTTAGATTTCGATCGCTTTGACATTCACGCTGTCTATAAATACATCTATAGACATCGACAAAGAGAATTCAATAATTTGATGCCAATAAAAAAGAAATGATGGCAAATATAACACATAAAATGATTAGTATTTAGATCACCTAAGCCACATCCCATTACGGTTTCTTTAATAGAACAGGTCAACACTGACATGGAACAGGTCAACACTAACATAGAACAGGTCAACACTAGCATAAAACAAGTCAACACTAACATAGAACAGGTCAACACTAACATAGAACAGGTCAACACTGACATAGAACAAGTCAACACTAACATAGAACAAGTCAACACTAACATAGAACAAGTCAACACTAACACAGATCAGGTCAACACTAACACAGAACAGGTCAACACTAGCATAAAACAAGTCAACACTAACATAGAACAGGTCAACACTAACATAGAACAGGTCAACATTAACATAGAACAAGTCAACACTAACATGGAACAAGTCAAAACTAACATGGAACAAGTCAACACTAACATATAACAGGTCAACACTTACACAGAACAAGTCAACACTAACACAGAACAAGTCAACACTAACATGGAACAAGTCAACACTAACATAGAACAGGTCAACACTAACATAGAACAGGTCAACACTGACATAGAACAGGTCAACACTGACATAGAACCGGTCAACACTGACGTACAACAGGTCAACACTGACACAGAACAGGTCAAAACTGACATAGAACAGGTCAAAACTGACATAGAACAGGTCAACACTGACATGGAACAGGTCAACACTGACATGGAATAGGTCAACACTGACATAGTACAGGTCAACACTGACATGGAACAGGTCAACACTGACATAGAACAGGTCAAAACTGACATAGAACAGGTCAACACTGACATAGAACAGGTCAACACTGACACAGTACAGGTCAACACTAACATGGAACAGGTCAACACTAACATAGAACAGGTCAACACTGACATGGAACAGGTCAACACTGACATAGTACAGGTCAACACTGACATGGAACAGGTCAACACTGACATAGAACAGGTCAACACTGACATAGAACAGGTCAACACTGACACAGTACAGGTCAACACTAACATGGAACAGGTCAACCCTGACACAGTACAGGTCAACACTAACATAGAACAGGTCAACACTGACACAGTACAGGTCAACCCTAACATGGAACAGGTCAACACTGACACAGTACAGGTCAACACTAACATAGAACAGGTCAACACTGACACAGTACAGGTCAACACTAACATAGAACAGGTCAACACTGACACAGTACAGGTCAACACTAACATAGAACAGGTCAACACTGACACAATACAGGTCAACACTAACATGGAACAGGTCAACACTGACATAGAACAGGTCAACACTGACATAGAACAGGTCAAATCTAACATGGAACAGTTCAACACTAACATAGAACAAGTCAACACTAACATGGAACAGGTCAACACTAACATAGAACAGGTCAACACTGACATGGAACAGGTCAACACTGACATAGTACAGGTCAACACTGACATGGAACAGGTCAACACTGACATAGAACAGGTCAACACTGACATAGAACAGGTCAACACTGACACAGTACAGGTCAACACTAACATGGAACAGGTCAACCCTGACACAGTACAGGTCAACACTAACATAGAACAGGTCAACACTGACACAGTACAGGTCAACCCTAACATGGAACAGGTCAACACTGACACAGTACAGGTCAACACTAACATAGAACAGGTCAACACTGACACAGTACAGGTCAACACTAACATAGAACAGGTCAACACTGACACAGTACAGGTCAACACTAACATAGAACAGGTCAACACTGACACAATACAGGTCAACACTAACATGGAACAGGTCAACACTGACATAGAACAGGTCAACACTGACATAGAACAGGTCAAATCTAACATGGAACAGTTCAACACTAACATGGAACAGGTCAACACTGACATAGAACAGGTCAACACTGACATAGAACATGTTTTAAACCACCCATTGTTAAGGTCGTCCAGCATGTCCAGCCAACAACTTTAAAAATATTCGAGGCAGCTTATATTCATTTATTTTTTTCTGGAACAATTTGATTAACAAATTAATTCTTATACGCCTCAAGGACAAGTCCAGTAATAGTCCTACGAGTATTGCACTCTTGTGTTTGTCAGGGCGGTGGGGTAGCCTAGTGGTTAAAACGTTTACTCGTCACGCCGAAGACCTGGGTTCCATGCCCCACATGGGTACAATGTATGAAGCCCATTTATAATTTCCCCCGGCGTGATAACGCTAGATATAGCTAACAGCAGCGTTAAACTAAACTCATTCTTGTGTATGTCCCAGGTGTCGGAAGCTCGAGACGCGACCGAGCTACGGGAGGCTCTAGAGGAGTGTGACTGGAGATACGACCTGGACGGTATCCCCTCTTATGTTACCATGGCCAGTAGAGATGAGTTCCTCAAAGGATGTGTCCAGCATTTCGTCATACTGCAGAGCAAGCCAATGCTTGACCAGCTGATTGAAGGCTTGCGTCACTGCGGGGTGAGTATCTCTTTCTTCACAGGCATCAGAGTTTCAGAAAAGATTACATCACCCACAAGACAATATCCCACAACCACATGCTGCAGGTTAAGAGGCAGTAACTGGGTGGACCTCAGGTGATTGTAAGCAAACATGTGGTATTGTCATTCGTGACCAACTCGTGTTATTCCGGACAAGCCTTCTTGTTGGTCACGGGCAGAGGCAAGTAGTTACGAATTGTGGTATTGTCAATGGGACTATTTTCCCCGGAAGTTGTAATGTGGTGCGCGTAATTGCATGCGCAAAGTAGTGCAAAAGTCTCTCATCTTCTCAATGGGTCGTCAATGAGTTGTTTATGCCAGTTACCTCGAACAGCAGGGTTCGATTCCCATATTGGCACACCATTTATTCCAGAGCCTCAGACTGATATAGCTTGCTCTCGAAGTGCTCCCACTTAGGTGTCACTTGATCAAACATCATGGTAGATCTATATTTTACTTTCGGTTTCTAATATTGTCAGATTCTGGATCTCATCAGAAGTCACACGTTACGAGATTTGCTTGAGTATAAATCGGATGTTGAGGTCACGGCCGAAAGGGTTATGGATCTGCTGAGACCAGATGAGCCTTGCCATAGCGACGAACAACAGATCCTTGACAACCTAAGCAGATTCCTACAAGCAGCTGAAAGTAAGATTATAGAAGTCATAGACGGGTGCAAGAGAATCAATGCTTGGTTTACCTCTTGGCACAAACTGGTGAATCCTAAACTATTATGACAAATGAAATGGTGGTAGTTCACTAACTCTTCCTTGGTTAGGTGCGGGGCGGTGGGGTAGCCTGATAGTCAAGCGTCCTCTAGCCACCTGGGTCCGATTCCCCACATGGGTAAAATGTGTGAAACCCATTGTTGGAATATTGCCGTAAAACCATACTCACTCACTCGTTTGGTGCCTATTTCAGATGTCTTTTGCTTTAGATCAGCGATGTTATATGGATCACAATATTTAAGCAAGCAAACCATATCTCATTCGTACGAATATATATCTTGGATATCAGAAATCAAGACTATTCACGACTTCTGATATATATATATATATATATATATATATATATATATATATATATATATATATATATATATAATGGTTATAATAATTGTCTTCATCAGCCTCTTTGAAATGTGTGAATGCAAATTCTCAGACACTCCAGCAAGTCTGAAAATACACAAAGTTTATCTTCTTAATGTATAGATGTAACCATCATGAAGAACGTTAATGAAATCAGCATTCAAAGGGGCTTCTATTTAAATTGTTAACAAAATTACAGGATAATATCAACTGTCTGGAGGATTAACGACCAAGCTGATAAATTTGACAATTTCGTGAGTTCATACATTTCACAGCTACTGTTTCTTTTACGGGAAATATTAACTCACATCGCTTGTTTGATATTTAACGCCTCACTCAGCTATGTACCAGCTAGATGATGGCGGTCTGTAAATAATCAAGTCTGGACCGGACAATCCAGTGATAAACAGCATGAGCATAACAATCTACACAATCGGGATACCATGACATGTGTCACATCGTTTATCTTACCAAAGGCTAATTCTGAACGATTATTTCATACTGAAAACTAAAACTATGAGACAATGCAAACATAATGTCGTCAGCTTCTCAGAAAGGCGAATCATTTAAATAACAACGAAGACATACGAAAACTGTTATCGAGAGTTGCAGGGTTTGAGAAGTTCAAGGTACAGTGCTGAATTTCTTTATTGCGGTACAGTTCAGCAAAAATATCGCGGTAGATATGCGGAATTATGCTTGAATTTGCGGAAATAGTGGTAACTCTGCAGAATAATATAAGTTGTAAGTTATCGAAAATATTAAATGGGGTAAGTTTGAATTATGAATGTAATAAGTTTGTAGAATTATAAAAGTTGGAAGTTTGAGGAAATACCAATTGATAAGATAGAGGAATTAAAAAGCAGAAATATTGAATGGATAAGCTTGCTGAATTATACATGCGATAAGCGGAATTGTTAAAGTTGGAAGTTTGCAGAATTAGGAAATAGGTAAGTATCTTGAATTAGGAAATAGATAGGTGTGCGGAATTAGGAAATAGATACGTTTGTGGAATTAAGAAATAGGTAGGTGTGCAGAATTATGAATATGGTGAGTGCGGAATTAGGAAATTGGTAACTTTTAGTGTGATTCTGTCCATTACGAACATTGTGAAAATGCGGGTGTTGTCTAACTAACTGACATATTGTGTTCATCTTCCAGGTGGCAGCTTGTGTGGCGTGCTCAGGGAGAGCCAGCGTTTGACCCGAAGTCAGACCGAGTTTGCGCGGAGATTAACTCCAGGGAGACTGCTAGCGTTTGTTACCGGATGTAGTAGGGAACCAGCTGGCGGGTTCGTGCCCAAACCCAGCATTGTGTTTAACAGAGCCACCTGGCGGCTGCCATCGGCCTCTACATGCAGTAACCAGATCCTGATCACAGTGCACCAGAACTCGCTGGAGTTCCATAGCTTTTGTCAAGCGATGATGACGTCAATGATGAATGGCGAAAACTTTACAACCGCCTAGGTTTCTTGTTATCGTCTTTAGTTTTCTCATGTAAAACTGACTTAAAAGATTTGTTGTGGTAGATATTGCACAAATAGAGATTCCTACACGACTGACTCTCACATACGGTTTATCATTCGAGTTGTCTCAAAACGCGAACATCGTGTTGTAAGATAAATCATATCTTGAAGGCATGAAGTATTACGTTTCTCGTACACCCTTAACTCAAATGGACATATATGTTGTCTTTTCTTATTATTACAGTGGGACGTGTATACGTGGCACAACGTTCATTTCACTATCCTTCTTCTATGGTGGTTGTATGCCTCCGCGTGTTGTCGATAGGATCACTTTGTTGTATAAAAGTGGCTTGTCACTCGCCTCACTGTCACAGTTGTAGTAGCCAGTTTGGATACGGGCGTAATCCGTCGTAATTTGACCTTTGGTCATCACCATAGAGTAGCCAATCACAGACAGGCAACCCATCTCATACATATGCCTGATGCAAGTCATATTTCATAGGTTCTTCACTCACTCAGTTAGAGACCTTTCCCTACTTTGTATACTATTAGCCTCACTATCCCTTCTTTGTTCACCACTATCCCTTCTTTGTACTACACTGTCCCTTCTGTGTACACCACTATCCCTTCTTTGTACACTAGTTTTGGGATAAGCTATTTTTGAAGGAACTAAACTTTGACACAAAATTTGCTCCCAAGCTAACGTGTTTCTGTATGCTGATGAATATGTACCTTCCTTCACCTTCCTTAGGTGTCTGTGTTTGAAGCCATGTGTTCTTTCTACGAAGATTTCCATTCAAAAAGTGTTTTGTGGTTCTTGCTCAGATATCGGAAACGTTCAGTGGACTCTGCTTGTAACAGAAACGTCTCCCTGTGATAGAAACAGATTTATCGATTCTTAACATTTAAACTTCAATATTGTATATTGACATCTCATTATTTCTTGGACTGCAATCTCAACATGTGTTTGTTTTATTTGATAACGATACCAATTAATTCGTTTACATTTTTATCAAATTTTACCAGTAGCAATGCAACATTTACTCATCTTAGGGCTAATGGAGTTTTATGCACACGGCCTGTTGTACGGCGACCGCCGAAAACATTGTCACCAAAGAGTGAAACTTAACATAACTGTCCAACCAATTTCAGAGGTTCGATTCCTATTGTCTTAATATCCATTTCGATAAAAAGCTATTTAAGGACATTATTGAACCATTGCCTTTTTTATAATGTAATGAAATTGGGGATTCGTCTCGCTGAATCGTGCCATCGCCTTAGGCAGAGACTTATGATCAGGAATTGTTTGGTCTTTTTTATTACTTTGTTGAATGTTTATATCTTTGTTTTTAATATGTTTACCTTGTTTTGACAGTTATTCAATACTCAAACTGAATGTAGATACTGTATACATCTTATCGCCTGAAACTGCCAGAGAGAGGGAGCTGAAGTATATATCCTTGCTTCTCATTCTGATGATATATATTGTTCTGATGATTAGATTTTTGTCCCTTGAGACCGGCAACAACTTTTGTTATGCTATCCTTGATGTTATGATATTTTTCACTGCTAACTGTCCAAATGAGACACCGTGGCACTGTTGTTTTGTTAGTATACAAGTGTGATTAAAACCTTCATTGATCTTATTTGAATTTGTTCTGTGTGTGATTTTGGCATAATTTTTCTCTAAAAAAATTCAGAAATGATATATTTTCTCACATCTTTAAATATGGAAACTGAGTGAGTGAGTACGGTTGTACGCTGCTTTTAGCAATATTCCATAAATATGACGCCTGTAAAGAGACAATAATTGTCTTAAAAAGTCGACATTTTCAGTCGACCCAGACTTCAGTGGTTAAAGATGACATTAATAACACTGTCCTGTTTTTAACTTTCAATACTTATAAGTTTTCCATCTCAGTTACATTCCTTCACATCTGACAATCGAACAAAACCAATAACCATGATCCAAAACCAATAACCATGATCCAAAACCAATAACCATGATCCAAAACTAATAACCATGATCCAAATCCAATAACCATGATCCAAAACCAATAACCATGATCCATAACCAATAACCATGATCCAAAACCAATAACCATGATCAATAACCAATAACCATGATCCAAAACCAATAACCATGATCGAAAAACCAATAACCAAAACCAATAACCATGATCCAAAACCAATAACCATGACCCAAAATCAATAACCATGATCCAAAACAAATGACCATGATCCATAACCAATAAACATGATCCATAAGCAATAACCATGATCCAAAACCAATAACCATGATCCATAACCAATAACTATGATCCAAAACCAATAACCATGATCCAAAACCAATAACCAAAACCAATAACCATGATCCAAAACCAATAACCATGACATGATCCAAAACCAATAACCATGATCCAAAACCAATAACCATGATCCAAAACCAATAACCATGATTCAAAACCAATAACCATGATAAATAAAATGAAAATAGAAGATTGCAGAAATAATAATTGGTATATTTTCTTTCAAAAGTTATTTGAACAGTAGCAACAAAAAATTATGGAAAACTGATCCTTTACAAGGACTTATTCATCTTATCTTCATCTTTCAAGATTCCGGGATAGAAAGATTCCCAGAAATGATGCTGGACGTAAGATACGATGTAATGGGACGGTCAATCAAGGTTAATAATGGGTCTTCGTACTGAAGGGACGGTGATGTGAAATTGGGTTTAACGTCGTGCTTGAGAAAATTTCACTCATATGACGACGTGCAAGCGTGTGTATGTGTATGTGCGGCTGCTTGTACTAGCCCAGACTGAAGCTGGTTTTATAGTGCTAGCCCACTGAGATACCATGCCGCAGTGAAGCATGAATACCCTACTGAGACACATTATACTGACTCGAGCCGACCAGTCCTTGTTGTACCCATTAATGCCGAAAGTCAGGCAGGGATCAACAGGTACCATATTTTAACAGCTTTTGGTAAGACGCGGCCGGGGATCGAACCCGCGACCTTCCGCTCTCCGGGCGGACGCTCTAACCACTACACCACGGAGGCGGTTCGTACTGAAGGGACGGTAGGTATTCAGACGTCGCGGACTATCGTGACGGTTTGCATTGAATGTAATTTTGAAATGAGACAACTTAACCTACTCTATAACAACCAATAATGAGTAACTATTAATTAAATCAATATGTAGATGATACTGAAGTATTTCTTGGTGGGAGTGAACAAAGCTTAAAGGCTGCTATTGATGAAATAAACATTGCTTAAAATTAACGATAAGTCAAAAGCAATATGGATTGTCTCAAAGAGAAATGGTACTGATTTATCATGCAAAGACATTAAAATAGAATGGCAAAATACTGTGTTTGAAGCCTTGGGAATTAAATTCCACTTAGATCTTAACAATTTGTGAGGAATCAATACAAAAAAAGACTAGAGGAATTAAATAAACTGCTTGCACAATGGAGGAAAATACATTTGACTCTGATTGGTAAAATAACTGTAATGAAAACTTAGGCTCTGTAAAACCTGTTCATATATTCAATGCTATGCTTAATCCTCCAAAGGATTTCATTACTTTATAGCAAAATATCTTCTTCAAATTCTTAGGGAATTACAAACCTGATAAAATCAAAAGGAACAATTTGAAAAGGATATACAGAGATGGTGGATTAAGGATGGTTGACACTGCAACTTTTTGTGAAGCATTGAAACTTGCCAATCTGAGATCATATTGTAGAAAAACAACAATTAAAAATCCCTGTAATATTACTTTTGATGTCATTTTAAAATCTGGTATGATGTTGATCAAGTAATACATATTGATAACACTGATTGGAAGGATGCTTTGAAAGTATGGAACAAATATTGTAAAAAAGTCATGTGAATTCTGGAGATAATTATGAAATCCAAGCCCAACCACTATGGTTTAACCATAATTGGATCTATGTGACAAAACTGGTTTCTTATCCTTTGACAAGTTGAAGGCAATTTGTGGTACTAAAGGCATATATTTGGACTATTTGCATGTTTTGAATATACTACCTGATACTTGGAAATATACCATTAGACACTCTAGAAATATCCCAGTTTTTGTATTTACTCATAACTGAATGTCATTTGAATTTACTGGAATCATGCAAAGGCTCTCTGTTTTTTTAATATAATACCTTGATTAAGAGTTAGTGAAGTGTGTCTTAAATGGCAAGCATCTTTTGCTAATGATACTTTGGATTGGAATGGGATTTTTATGACTTACAGATACTTGATTACCAAAACAAGTCAGTACTTTGTATGAGCTACGTGAGAGTATTTGTCATGTTCATTGGGAATGTAGAGAAACACAAGCATTCTAGAATGAACTTGATGTTTGGATGAACAATCATATAGAAAACACAACTGAAATAACAAAATACATTGTTTTGTTTGGAACATAATACATTGATTTATTATTGGGTCATGTCGTCATATCTGCCCAAACTATAACCATTTGAATAGGATTAAACTTCAAAGGTTTTTGGTTGTTTTGAGAGAAATTTCCATTGTAGACAAAATCATTGCAATTAAAAATAATAGTCATCAGAATCATGACAATCTTTATTCCAAACTCAAGCAGAAACCTAGACTCACTTTTGGTATATATTCTTGAATTCTGTGTGCCACACTCCGACAATGCGAACTACCGTATATAACGTGTACTCTTTGGAACAATAAAACCTTTTTTTAAAAACACACAAAAAACATACAAGAAATAGAAAAAGAAACAAAACAAACAACTAGGCCTCAAGTCAGTTTATAAACAGCTGTCACCCATTTGTCAGATAAGCTGAGAGACGTGGGTGTGTCACCTTCTCTTCTCGCACTGATGCCCACAATGTGCATTAAAATTCATTTAAAATGAGTCTTTTCAAAAACACGTCAATACAACTTCTCGTACATATGAAGCGAAAGCTATTCTATACACTTCAATGTAATTTTCAGGTTCAGCGAAGACCACAACGCACGATCAGTATTTCTACGTTCTAAGAAAAGCCCTACTTTCGTTTTCTGTTCCTGGTACCCGCTTCATACAAACCTGACACTTATTGATTTACCGTGTGTTGCACCTGTAGACCTTAAACCTGCAGTCTGCGCGAGTTGACTAATGTTCATGAGTGGGCGGGGCTAATGTGATCACGTGACACCTGTTTCTGTGAAATATTGATGTTATATTCATGTAATATGTGATATGATTTCATATGATGTTGATGTTGCATTAAGTTGTATAACTGCATAATTTATATTCACTAAACGCCAAAAGAAACGCTACTCTCCTTCCTTAATGACGGAGGTACCTATCTTCAGCTGGCGTTGTGATGCGTGGACGTCCACTTCTTGGTCTGTCTACGGTGATTGACTGAATGAATGGTTTATTCTCATGAAGATCACACAACAGTGACATAGAGAAAAATACAAATGTACAGATTTGTTTCATTTGGAGCATACGTAGTCCGGTTTTCACATAGTTGATTATTTTGAACAATAGTGCTTTATGCGTACAAGACATGAGGGATATAAATTTATCTAATAGATAATTACAATAATAATTTGGTAGGAATGAATTTCTTACATTACTTAAACATGGACAATATGACATGAAGTGAAGTTCACCTCCTATTGTGATCTTGCTCAGTGTACATAATCTTTCTTCTTTAATAATATTATACCATCTACCTGTTTCTATTGAGAGTTTATTGTTACAAGTTCTAATATAGGTAAGCCAAATGCGTACATTTAATGGAAAGTGTAATAGATAACTTTCAAGGCATGGAGATATCTTAAACATATTATTATTGTGGTCTTTAGTAGATTTGATTTACATTCGTTCCAGTGCTGATAAAACTGGTTACATAATATAGACTCAAGGTTAATTTTAAGCCAAATCTTAATTGTACAGGTTTGAGATATCCATATATAGTTTAAGCCAGAAGATTCCAAAATTATTTAACAACATTGATAAGAGGTAAATTTATGTTTGGGTCATTCGTTTTCATTGTAAACATGATCCTATATAAAATGCTAGACAATGTGCCAGTTGATGAAATTAGCTTGCACCAATATGAGATGATTCTAACCTTTATAAGTATATCTGTTGGATATCTTTCCAATTCCCCATATATCATATAATCTGGTGTAGATTGCTTAACTTGACCCGTCTGTCGGACTCCCTGAATAAGTCTGATAACCGTGATACGATGGCATCCGAGGGCGTTGGCAAAAGCATTGTATGTCGACCCCATCTGCACCATCCCAATGGCTCTTTCTCGTTCTTCAGCTGTTAATCGTGGCATATTTCTCGTATTTATGTATCATATCACGCATTCTAGGCTCTCTTCATACCCTACAGAATCATTCTACATGTAAGATGGATGCAAATACTACTTGAATATTGCTGAGTTTGGGCGACTGATATTGCTATGTGTAAACAGAAAGTGGAAAAATGTTACTTTGCAAGCAAAAATGTCAACAAAGATAATTTTAAATGTTCCTTAACATTTGTTTCCCAATATCAAAGACACGTTTTACTTGTTTTCTCTAATGCAAATCGGCAGAAAATTTTTAAAAGACAGTTGTTTTTGTTTTAAATGTTGAAAAATGGTGACTTTAAATGGTTTATCTTTGTCTCAAACCTGTATTGTATTTCAACCTTTCTTTTGGACATCTAAATCAATGTTTTTGGTTTATTTCGGCATGGACGCAAATAGGACAATTTAACTCTTCTGAAAAAGATGCATTTCACCTAAATATGAATGCATTTGAGAATTTTGTTTCGTGATTTGCATAAAGCTGTGTTGTTAAACTTTCTTGTAAACTAATACCTTCCAACATATCTTTGATAGATTTAAGTAATTCATAAATGTAGGAGGGTAACGTTTCGTTTGGCGTTCAGAATAACTGGATAACTTGTATATTTTATCACATTGGGTCCCGGATACTGTTTCACAGGGAACAAAATAAAGGATTAATGGGGATTATCACGCCCCAGTGATTTCCTCTACTGAAACAAAAGGAGTTGGGTAAGTGGGAAGACCCTGTTTCTGTCGCACTGGAGGCCACGGAATGCGGAAGTGATCGCAGCATACAACTACGTATTGTACGTCACGCTACGTTGTTTAAACCTAATTGGCATTATCTACCCAGAGGGAGCTAACAAGGCTTGTGATCTATCTTCACAAAGAGAAACGGTGTATGGTTTGGTTTTTAGTTTTGTATATTTGCAGATATACGGCGGAGCAATATCAGTACAGGCGGGGATCGAGTTGAGGGTCCGGTCTTAGAACCTCTGACCCCGTCACACTCACTCATTGAGTCACTCACTCACTCACTCACTCACTCACTCACTCACTCACTCACTCACTCATTGAGTATCGACCATACAATCCGGTGCTTATTATCATGAGCCTCAATAATCACTCACTCACTCTGTTAATATGTTAATGTAAGAATCATGTATAGTATGAATGTGTGATTGAAAGGTTTCATTTTTTGAATGTGTAATAATGAAAACTCACAGGTCCATGTTATTTATTGTAATACTCACAGAAACATATTTTATCCATTTAACAAAGTTGTCCTAATGTCCATTTTAATCAATGCGTAACTTTATGTAAACCTACATACACTTACAATGTTATAGTAAACAGAAGCCTGAGGGTTTCTCTAATCAGACTTTTTTATGTTAAAAAGAAATATGGTAGAGTGCAAGGGTGAAGTTCGTATTTAGACCTCGAGGGGCATTTGATTCAAGTATCTGACCTACTCCTGAAGTGGCTTGCCTCCTCATGCAGAACACACGTCATTCCGCCCAGTCACTGAAACTACAACTGGACTCACAGGCGGATCCAAAGAGGGGAGTTGGGGTGGGTGGGTAGTACAGGGGTGCGCACCTCCCTTTGTCCTGAAAGTTTATTAAATGACCATTGAACCTCTCGTGAAAATGAAGTGTGCACCCCTATTTCTCAAGAGTGTTCACGCCCCCTTTCTCAACAAGCTGTTTCCGCCCCTGGACTGTCACGTATCACATTACAGAGCTGCATTGTGTGCACCACCAAGGCGTTTGTCCATTGTGTAATCCCCTGACATGAAAACCCTGAAAAGTTGCTAAATCATACTATCTCCATCTTCTCGGACCAATATTACATTGCATGTATATAGCCTCATGGTTAAAGCGTTCGCTCGTCACGCCGAAAGCTTAGGTTCGATTCCCAGATGAGTATAATGTGTAAAGCCTATATCTGGCGCCCGGACATGATATTGGTGGAAACTGAAAAACGGGTTTTTTCCCTTTTCACGTACTCGTTAATGTTTACTACTCCTCTAAACAGTTTACATCCACTTCGGAGATATCGAATCTATGTTTGAGACTGAAACTGAAAACTCATTTGGTTCACTTCCTTACTGAACAGGAGGCGGTGGGGTAGCCTAGTGGTTAAAGTGTTGGTTCGTCACGCCGAAGACCCGGGTTCGAATCCCCACATGGGTACAATGTGTGAAGCCCATTTCTGGTGTCCCCCGCCGTGATATTGCTGGAATATTGCTAAAAGCGGCGTTAAACCAAACTCAGTCAGTCAGCCTTACTGAACACATAATTTGTGTGAGATCATTAGGTCACTGCACATTATCTTATAATGTACCTAATGATTTAGCTGCTTATTCACTCACATTGTATTTCCCAAAGAGGAGCCTATTACCCATGCTGATGACGTCATTAATTTGCCCATCTGTATTGCAACAATTTATCAAAATAAGTGGGTTTAGCGGTATTCCAGTTATATCGCGGTGTGTCGGCCTAATGATCGAGAAAACCCATCAACATAATTAGGAGATAAACGTACTGTGTTGGGAAATTAGATGAATGTTAGGCAGAATTGATAGTCTCTAAATTTCATTTGGAACCGAACGCGTAGCGTGAGGTTTCAAATGTCGGATAACACACCTGAGATATTTACCAATTTGTTGAAACCCTCGAGCGCGGGTACGGCGCTGATAAACCCTGAAAAGTAATCGATAAATTTACAGTGTAAGTATTTTGCTTTCAGTGTACCGTAGTGAGTATCGACCAACATGAGTGAGATCTGTCCCCACTGTGGAATTGGGTTCAAGCGTCTAGCATCTCACGAGTGGAGGTGCAAGGAAAAGAAAACATCATCCAGCTTCAAGTCTGGTTCCTCATTCAGTTCCCGCACACCCTCATCATCAGTGGTTGGCAGTTCGGGAACTGGGCGACATAACACTCCACCAGCAGGTAACAGTTCAGGAACTGGGCAACATAACACACCATCAGCAGGTAACAGTTCGGGAACTGGGCGACATAACACACCATCAGCAGGTAACAGTTCAGGAGCTGGGCGACATAGCATTCCATCAGCAGGTAACATTACCGGTGCCTGGCGGCCTACCACACCATCGGCGGGTAAGAGTTCAGGCACCCGGGGACACCCCAAACCATCAGATACATTAGGGAAAAGTACAGCAGGGCGATCCAGTGTATCGGACAGTGGTAGAAGACACAGCGACCCCAAACCAGCTGAAATAGTGGTCAAGATATGTCCTGACTGTGGCGCCAACTACAGACACAAACATGAAGTCTGCCATTCTCGTGGGTCGGGGAAGCGGGAAGATAAAGCTGCCTATGACGTGAAGGAAGTGTGCCCTGACTGTGGCCGGTCGTATAAATACAGCCACACGGTGTGTCGAGGAAGACAGAAGTCAGATCCTGTCAGACATCACCGACTGATGATTCCAAATCGGCCAAGTGATCCAACCAATCAACAATCAACACGTCACAACTATACGTCAAGACTAGGACAGTAAGTAATTGTTTTGTGTTTGTTAATATACTTAAACCACAAGCAAGTATTGTGGTATGGCTGAATGTTTGAGACGTTTAACATATCCCAAACCTGAAAAATATATTCGTATGTACCCACGAGAAATGGCACTTCCTACATTTGGATGAAACAGTAAATATCGTACTAGTATTTATTACATCTTGGTAGATGTTCCTCATCTTTCTATATTCGATAATATTATTTCTGAATATAGAAAATAAGTAAATAATTTGGCAATTCAAAAAGGCAAATTACAGTTCATATAAACAATATCAATAGGATATTTTATTACAGCTTGCTTGGAAAGGAAATTGGAAATGTGCAAGACTCCATACACCATTTTACATAAATGCAAATTGAAAAGGTTTAACAAAGTTTAAATAATTGGAAATACTTTGACTTAATTGTTTAGTTTATACTCCGTTTGCCGTCTAGTTTAATGCGAAATGGATGTTATGTGTACAGCCAGGGAAAAGAGGCATATGGATATAAGGACTATCTGGATGAATCTGAAGGTCTTGCTGCTGCTTTTGAAACAAGTGTGAATGTGAAAGAGACACATGCAAGACGGTGAGTTTTATCCCCAAAACGCGCTTGTAAAAGTTATTCATTATGTATGTAATGATGTCAAAACGTGGCTTGTTGAAGCTATTCAGTATTTGAGTAATGATGTCAAAACGTGACTTGTTGAAGCTATTCAGTATTTGTGTAATGATGTCAAAACGTGGCTTGTTGAAGCTATTCAGTATTTGAGTAATGATGTCAAAACGTGACTTGTTGAAGCTATTCAGTATTTGAGTAATGATGTCAAAACGTGACTTGTTGAATCTATTCAGTATTTGTGTAATGCTGTCAAAACGTGGCTTGTTGAAGCTATTCAGTATTTGAGTAATGATGTCAAAACGTGACTTGTTGAATCTATTCAGTATTTGTGTAATGATGTTTAAACGTGACTTGTTGAAGCTATTGAGTATTTGAGTAATGATGTCTAAACGTGGCTCGTTGAAGCTATTGAGTATTTGTGTCATGCTGTCAAAACGTGGCTTGTTAAGAGCTACTAGATATTTGTGTATGATGTCACAGCTGACCTAAGCTTTACTTTGGTACATAGATAGCTATATTATCCAACACACAGTAGAAATGAACCAGAAACGTACGGTCTTTAAAAATATACAAGATCAGACACTTGTAAAATATGCAGGTATGTGATGGAAAATATTGTTTATGAAACCTTGATTTAACGTCCAAGATCACCTCCGTCCAACTCATAACTACCTAGGGAAAGAATGCATTTGTTCCCATTTAACAACGTTTTGTAGCCCAGCAGAGTGACGACTATTTCCCCATTTCTTGTTCAATTCCAGCCCCAGGAGGAACAATGCCTGCTACAATGGTGGTCTGAGTGATGGAGACGCCTTGGCTGCTGCCTTTAAAGCAAGTCTCAATCTGAAGGAGGAAGACCCGTGAGTACCACTGGTACTTCACTGCCTGGCATGTCGCCATGGCCTTCACAATTATATTCTGAAATATTAAGTTTCCCTCACAAAGTTATTAACATGAAGGTTGCCAAACAACAGTAGTATCGCAATACCCCGCATGTTTTCCGAGTATCAATGTGTTATCATTAACCATACCAAAGGGACTTATCCAAGCCTCAATTTAACTTACTATTTTGATAAACTGATCCACACAGAATAATTAAATGACAAATCTAAGAATGTAATACTGACGTCTATTCGTAGAAGAATCCATTTTGTTACGCTGAGAACTATTGATGTTAACAAGTGCGGTCATGTTCAATATTTTGGCGTACAATCCTCAGGAAATCACACATGTATCAATAACCGAATACCATGTCAATATCTGATGAAACATCCACCATCTGCAACAACAGCCCTGGCCCTTTACTCCCTGACTGTATCTGACTTTGAAGCACTGCTTTCCATTCTTGATTGAGGGCTTGTCCCAATACATCAAGATTTTGTACTGGTGTGTCTCTTTGACATCTTCTGGGGGTGGTGGAGTAGCCTGGTGGTTAAAGCGTTCGTTCGTAACGCCGAAGACTCGCGTTCGAATCTCCATATGGGTACAATGTGCCCATTTCTAGTGCCCCCTCCGTGATATTGCTGGAATATTGCTAAAAGCGGCGTAAAACTAAACTCACTCACTCTAGAGAGCTAGACTCAAGGCGGGCCAAGGTAGAATTGCTACCGCCTGTTGGTGTAGGAAGTCACCACAGGTCACCTAGCATTATCGTCTATGAAGACTGGCCTTGTGTTCAGAGGATGGTCATTGAAATGTGGTACAACAACAGTGTCTAGGATGTCAGTGATGTACCGTTGTCATCTGTGGCGCCAAACAATCATATTCAAACATAAATTACAGATCTAGTAGAGGATTCTAGTCATCTTCAAGTTTGCTTCGGATGGGTTGGTGACTAAAAATAAATATGATATTGGGTCGGTTTGGGGTCCTTCTAACAAATATTCATCTGAAACATGACAGTGGCATTGCCATTTATATAGTCAAAGTAATCCTTATGTTCGACGGATCGGCAAGACCAAATGTATTTACTTGTTGTAATTCTTAATTTTTGTGTTTTTAAGATGGTAGACTGACATGGGGCGATATCACCATGGAGGACCCGACATCAGGTCATATGAACTAAACTTTTACCGGAACTAGAATTGAAGATTGACATCCGTGTGCATCATGGTCAACACGGAGCTTGAACAACGACACCATTCTGCAACAGTAACAAGGACTTGCGGGAGCAAGAAATGTCTGATTCTTCATCCATTCTCTCCATGGGATTTCTCAGTACAACCACAGACACACAGACCTTCGCTAAAACCATGACTTTGTTGTTTAACAAACAAACAAAAAAAACAAACAACATTCCAGGCTATGGCGGCGGTCAGTAATTAACATCAGTGATCAACATCATGAGCATCGACCTACGCAACTGGGATACGATGACATTTCCTGCTAGAGGCATATGTTTATATTATTATTATTATAGGATATTTATATAGCGCTCATATCCACGCATTGCATGCTCAAGGCGCTGGTATTTTTCCCTCGATCATTGGATGTCAATCTCAACGGCACATCGGATTATCAATCTCAACTCCCTGGGGAGTATACAATTCTTGCTACCACTAGGCTCACCGAGTTATTGTGGCTTTCTCATCCTAACGAGGTACCCATTCACAGCTGGGTGGCCTGGGATACATAGTCACAGTACTTTGTCCATGTTCACTGCACGTTGCTGTACCCGCAACTAGGCGTTTGCACGTATTCATGTGGTCAAATACCAACGGATTCCTGGGTTCTTTTAAGTGCACAGGGTTGTGTACTGTACACTAGGGGTTGTGACAAAACTGAAAGAGTCTGCACACAAAGTTGACTCCATGGTCACAGGTGGGCTCGATCCCGACACCTCAACCCCGCTGGATCACTAGCCTTGCGCCTTAGCCAGCTCGCCCACCGCGCCCCGCACACCAAGCAACCACTGATGCAGTAGGCAACGTGTAACAGGACTATGTATATCAAACAAACAGCATGTGGGAATTTCCCCAAATTATACTGCTTTTACTACTTTAGTTTAGACCAAAAAAATCTTAAATGAAAATAAAAGTAAAGTTATTACAAACAACTTTCCTAAATTGTATGAGTCGTTACTACTTGAGAGATATTCAAACAGAAACGACAAATCTCTTTCCACATCTGTAAGAAATCTCTGCTAAAAGCAGAGTCGATTGTACAAATCTGACTATATTATCAGCATGTGTTCGAAATCAACAGTAAGAAAGGTATAATACTCTATGGATGGCAACTGCATTCAACGGTATTGCAGTATTAGCGTATTATGTGGTCTGTGAACAAATCGAGTCTGGGCCAGACAAACCAGTGACTGACACCATGAGATACGATGGCTGAGCATGTGTTTATGAGCACTGTCAAATACTGATGACACCAGGTGTTCGCGAAAAGGCGAGTGTATCCTGCCCCATCGGTGGCACACGTCATAAACACGTGCAAAGGCTAGTCAACGATCAACTGTTCAAGACACATGCTTACTAAGTCGGTATCGTACAAAACATTCTGCTTTTAGCAGAGGCTTTTGATAGTTATAGAAATTGTTTAATATGACATGAAGGATACCAAGAAATAACCCTGGCTGGTGCACGTAATAAGAGTGAGTGAGTGAGTTTAGTTTTACACCGCTTTTAGCAATATTCCAGGAATATCACGGTGGGGGACACCAGAAATGAGCTTCAAATGTTGTACCCAAGTGGGGAATCGAACCCTTTTTTCGGCATGACGAGCGAACGCTTTAACCACTAGGCTACCCCACCGCCCCTCACGATATCAGATGAAACTGGGACTGGTCAGCTCGGAGTCAACATTCTGTGTGTGAGTGGGGTATCAATGTAAAACTGTCAGAGTACAATAATGGACAATACCCCGGTTTACCCTAGCTGCCTGTAGGCCACAAGAAGGTTAACAGTCACGTGTCTTATCCATTCACTGCTGGGTGAACAGAGCAAGTTTGAACAAACTCACAGTTGCCTGAGGTGAGGCTACATGTGTCACGAGCGCATCGTTGTGGGGAAGGACTGAAGTCCTGGAAACTCTCAGGAGTCAAGGTCGTGACAAACACGGTTACAAACATACAAACATGGATGGATGGATGGATGTACAATGTCTTCCCGTACCAAGTTGACTGTCAACTGTTGACTGTTGCTGTCACAATATGTCCTCATTGAAGAGCAGTAAACAAAAGGTTCTCATCCACAAACTTGTATGTTTTCCTAAAGAAATGTGTTTGTTTAGTATCGCCGTATTCAGCAAAATTCCAGTTCGGTGACACAGCAAAAGAAGTGACGGCAAATATGTACAAAGCCCAAAATATCCTGACATACCCTTCCCGATCTATGACTTAATAAACTATGAAATGACGACAAATATGTTCATTACTCCAAGTCCCCTTTTTTATACCTGGGAGTGCATGACCCATGGCAGTTCATGGGCGGATCCAGGAATTCTCAAAGGGGGCATTCAGGTATTCGAACATTTTACTCTTCTTGCAGTCAGTGGAAGGCAAAGCCTTATTGTGATCAACACCAGGCGTAACATATCGCCACCCCACATATCTTTCCAGGAATTCTATTTTCTCTTTTGTTCATCTTTTCCTGGAACACGCTTCGGAACTGCCTCGTGGCTAAACTTAACCTATATCATATTGATCTCATGTCACTTTCTGTGGGCAGATTCTGTGTAACCGCCATTGTGTGATTTCACATTGGTCACACAATGGCGGATACTTGTGTCCAATTACTAGGTTATTAGAAACAGCATCTGTTATATGTTATACATATGTGTATGACAGCTTTATATGATAAATTACAATCTGAGTTAGAAAAGATAGAAATGATTCAGTCTGTCATCTTAGAATCTGGTAGAATTATTTAATGAGCATAGTGTTTAATTATCTAATTGAAATCTTGTTATATTATTATTTAACTGGTATTATTGAATTAACGTCTCAAGTTAGCAAATGTTTCAATATATAATCTGTAATATAATATTATATATATATATATATATATATATATATATATATATATATATGTCTGTGTTTGGTATTTCACGTTCATGTCTTTATGTTGGCGCAATGTTAAAATAAGCTTATTTGCAAATCTATTCCAGGTCGAAATGAATATATGTAAACTTACAACTGAATAGTGGTATGTGTTGTTTGGTTTTTTTGTTTATTGCCGCCCTCAGCAATATTCACGCTTCATATATGGCGAGGGTCTGTAAATAATCGAGTCTGGACCGGACAATCCAGTGATCAACAGCGTGAGCATCCATCTACGAAGTCAGATACGATGACATGTGTCAACCAAGACCACACGATGCCGTTAGTTGCCATGGGTTACTGAAAACCCATTCTATCCCGGACAATCACGGGTTCACGTGGTGTCATTTGAAATGAGCCATCAAAAGCATCGAAGACATGAAGCTTTGTGGCCTATCATCACACACTTACTGCAATTATCTAAATGTGAAAAATACCCAGTATTTTATCAGAAGTTAACTTAATGTTAGCTAAATGAGATGCAGTCGTGAGAACATGACGTTCTTCAAATATCTAGTGTATGTTATCTTCCTTTATTTATGGTTTTGTTTGGGAATCTCAAGGTGATTTAAAGATGGAATGATTCTAAGATGAATTCATAGGTTAAAGAGTGTTGTACTCAAACAAATTATTCTGAGGCGCCGAGTTACTCAAAACTAGAATTATATTGAATGTGAAATAGTTCGGTGGCATAAGAGCCACTCATGTTAAGGAGACATTGAAAAGAAATAGACGAATGCTTAGTTACTTGAGGATTGGTAAACGTATAGTTATGCTAAGAAGGGGAGAAGAACGACACAGTGACTGGCCGGGGAAGCCACATTTCAAGAATGACTATTGCCGGGAAGGCCACATTTCAGTTACATGGCTGTAGCCGGACAAGCCACATTTCCAATAGATTAATTAATTAATGGATTACCGTAACCGGTAAAAGAGTGTCCCCATGCAATTTTCAGATAGCAGTAAGTCTTTGTCGAGTGAAGGTGAATTTTTTAAAAATCTTATAATATTGTCCTTTAGATGAATTATTCATTTCACTGGTTGGTTGAATAGGTTGTCTTCCAAGTTCTCCATACACCATAAAGTTCAGGGTGTTATATCTAAGACCGGTAGCTAATTTAAAGAATTTAAGATGAACAGTTCAATGACATAGCAATACCGATAAAAGAGTGTCCCTAGATTAAAATTAATCTAACTGATTAATCTAACAATAACCTAAAGGATGGTACAATAAGGTACAGAGACTTGTCCAGAAGTGTCACCCTAACATTTACGAGATAGTAAAGCTATTTCAGCGTGGGCAGTCTCTCACAGAGGTTGCTGTCCTGAGACTACCTTAACGAAGAAAGAAATACAGAACCATTGACGCTCGTATTGCATCACTGAAGACCAAGCTTCTGAACCAACACCTGAGTGACATGGAGTATACGGATCATGTGGGCGACCTCCTTCATTTGCAGTAGGGTGTGTGAAATAGAATGTTCTGTGACCTTACGCCATTTTATCTGTTTTTACACATGGCAACAAACTAAACCATTATCATTGTTATTATGTTTTGCAGATAACGATTTATCATTATTTTGTGATATTATTATTATATGTAATATACCTATTAGTATATTATATTGTGCTAGTTATAGAACCAAACCTGTTGTTATCTGAATAAAATTATGAGGAAACATGTCTTGTTTTGTTAGATACGGTAACGTGTTTGAATCACTAAGCATGTTTTGACAGCATAGCCGGGAGAGCCACATTCCATGTTCACGCAACCGTAACTATTGCCGGGATAGCCACATCAATTTAGGCTATCTGTTTCGGAAATGTGGCTCTCCCGGCCTGTAACCATCGGCACGACGTTTTCTTCATTATGTAACGTAACCATATTAGTTCAGTTACATCACGGAATATATAAGGGTGGGTATGGCGATGACACACACAGAGACAACCAAGAGATTCATCATAGGCTCCTGGCGTGTCAACCACGGATCGATGATAATAAATCGACAAGAAGATGGAGGGCGCGGGCTATGCACAGGTAAATTTCTGGGAAATATAGATTGCTGTTCCTGGAATTCACTGAAAGCGGACGTACCGAGACGCAAGGTAAGGTCTTGCTGCTGTTCCTTCGTTCGTTCGTTCGTTAGTTCGTTCGTTAGTTAGTTCGTTCTTTCTATTCTCTTCGTTTGTTGGTTCGTTGGTGTGAATTATGTGAATTCCTACAGGTTCACATTGTGTCCACAGTGATCCCTCTCAGGTAGTACTAATTCCTACATGTTCACATTGTTTCCACAGCGATCTGTACGAATTAGTACTATTCCTACAGGTTCACACTGTTTCCACAGTGATCTCTATGAGGTAGTACTAATTCCTACAGGTTCACACTGTGTCCACAGTGATCTGTATAAGGTAGTGTTAATTCCTACAGGTTCACACTGTGTCCACAGTGATCTGTATGAGGTAGTGTTAATTCCTACAGGTACACACTGTGTCCACAGTGATCTGTATGAGGTAGTACTAATTCCTACAGGTTCACATTGTGTCCACAGTGATGTGTATGAGGTAGTACTAATTCCTACAGGTTCACATTGTGTCCACAGTGATGTGTATGAGGTAGTACTAATTCCTACATGTTCACATTGTGTCCACAGTGATGTGTATGAGGCAGTACTAATTCCTACAGGTTCACACTGTGTCCACAGTGATCTGTATGAGGTAGTACTAATTCCTACAGCTTCACACTGTGTCCACAGTGATCTGTATGAGGTAGTGTTAATTCCTACAGGTTCACATTGTGTCTACAGTGATCTGTGCGATGTAGAACTAATTCCTTCAGGTTCACATTGTGTCTACAGTGATCTGTATCAGGAAGTATTAATTCCTACATGTTCACACTGTGTCCATAGTGATCTGTGCGAGGTAGTACTAATTCCTACAGGTTCACATTGTGTCCACAGTGATGTGTATGAGGTAGTGTTAATTCCTACAGGTTCACACATTGTGTCTACAGTGATCAGTGCGATGTAGAACTAATTCCTTCAGGTTCACATTGTGTCTACAGTGATCTGTATCAGGAAGTATTAATTCCTACATGTTCACACTGTGTCCATAATGATCTGTGCGAGGTAGTACTAATTCCTACAGGTTCACATTGTGTCCACAGTGATGTGTATGAGGTAGTACTAATTCCTACAGGTTCACATTGTGTCCACAGTGATGTGTATGAGGTAGTACTAATTCCTACAGGTTCACATTGTGTCCACAGTGATGTGTATGAGGTAGTACTAATTTCTACAGGTTCACATTGTGTCCACAGTGATGTGTATGAGGTAGTACTAATTCCTACATGTTCACATTGTGTCCACAGTGATGTGTATGAGGCAGTACTAATTCCTACAGGTTCGCACTGTGTCCACAGTGATCTGTATGAGGTAGTACTAATTCTTACAGGTTCACATTGTGTCTACAGTGATCTGTGCGATATAGAACTAATTCCTTCAGGTTCACATTGTGTCTACAGTGATCTGTATCAGGAAGTATTAATTCCTACATGTTCACACTGTGTCCATAATGATCTGTGCGAGGTAGTACTAATTCCTACAGGTTCACATTGTGTCCACAGTGATGTGTATGAGGTAGTACTAATTCCCACAGGTTCACATTGTGTCCACAGTGATGTGTATGAGGCAGTACTAATTCCTACAGGTTCACATTGTGTCCACAGTGATCTGTATGAGGTAGTACTAATTCCTACATGTTCAAACTGTTTCCACAGTGATCTGTATGAGGTAGTGTTAATTCCTACAGGTTCACACATTGTGTCTACAGTGATCTGTGCGATGTAGAACTAATTCCTTCAGGTTCACATTGTGTCTACAGTGATCTGTATCAGGAAGTATTAATTCCTACATGTTCACATTGTGTCCATAATGATCTGTGCGAGGTAGCACTAATTCCTACAGGTTCACATTGTGTCCACAGTGATGGGTATGAGGTAGTACTAATTCCTACTTGTTCACTCTGTTTCCACAATGATCTGTGCGAGGTAGCACTAATTCCTACAGGTTCACATTGTGTCCACAGTGATGTGTATGAGGCAGTACTAATTCCTACAGGTTCACATTGTGTCCACAGTGATCTGTATGAGGTAGTACTAATTCCTACATGTTCAAACTGTTTCCACAGTGATCTGTATGAGGTAGTGTTAATTCCTACAGGTTCACACATTGTGTCTACAGTGATCTGTGCGATGTAGAACTAATTCCTTCAGGTTCACATTGTGTCTACAGTGATCTGTATCAGGAAGTATTAATTCCTACATGTTCACATTGTGTCCATAATGATCTGTGCGAGGTAGCACTAATTCCTACAGGTTCACATTGTGTCCACAGTGATGGATATGAGGTAGTACTAATTCCTACTTGTTCACTCTGTTTCCACAATGATCTGTGCGAGGTAGTACTAATTCCTACAGGTTCACATTGTGTCCACAGTGATCTGTGCGAGGTAGTACTAATTCATACAGGTTCACACTGTTTCCACAATGATCTATACGAGGTAGTACTAATTCTTATTAGCGACGAGGTCAACGTATAGGTAGTTGCATACTAATCTCATGACCACGTACGTCACACGAGTGTCGTATCGCGTTGACCTGTGTCGTAACGACTTGACCTGAGATTCTAGCGATTTGATTAGATAACCGATTAGGTCACGTTGTGACGGAACTACTTTTTCATTCATAACATTCACGTGAATACATTCATTCTACAACTTATATGCATTGTGGGAATGTAAACATTATATTCGTCGAAAAACATAAACGCAAAGTGTCCATCAGTGATGTTAGCCGAGTGAAGCAACTGCAAACTAAGAAACGGGGTGCTTCGGAGTAGTTTAATGTAGGAGGCTGTACGAGGCGATGACCACTGACATGCATTGTGACGTCGGTTACCAAGGGGGCAGACGAGCAAGGCGTAGTGACGTCATTACAGTGTGACGTCATGCAAAAAGTGTACTACAGAACAACATTCTTCCGCAACCTCCTTATGAAACCATAACAATAACAAAAATACGCTATTTTGTCAATTCAATGCATGTAAGACGTGGGTAATAAATAAATTACCACACTTGGTCTCATAACATACGAATTATACGAAACTCGTGACCTTCCTATGGTTTCTGACCTCGCTTTTTTTCTGTAAAAAGGGGGGTTTGAGACAACGTGTACGAGTAAGGAAAACGCGCCCTCCTCTACCTACAATAGTGCTTTCCAATGTCCGATCCTTGCGGCAACAACTACCGGAACTTGAAACAAGTGTCAAATATTTGTATGAATACCGAGAGTCATGTTTACTATGTTTCACTGAAACGTGGCTGAACAACACAATCCCCCAATGATGCGCTACGGATCCAGGGCTTCAACGATCCTATCAGATTGGATAGGGACAGCGGCATTACTGGTAAGAAAGTCGGAGGCGGAGTGTGCATATATAACAATGAAAGATGGTGCAGTAATTATGTTGTAAGAGATACTGCGTGCACGGAGGATATAGAACTCTTATCCATACCGATGAGACCCAAGCATTTGCCAAGAGAATTTGGTCAGATATTTATATCGACTGTCTATATCCATCCGAAGGCAAATTCAAACAATGCGGCGGACATACTGTCTGCTCACATCAGTAAGCTCGATGCCCTTTCACCTGATGCACCAAAACTGTTTATTGGGGACTTCAAAGGCTGTGTGTTAAATATAGTGCTTCCTCATTATCACCAATATGTCACTTGTGAGACGCGAAAAAATAAAACCTTAGATCTGTGCTACGGTAACATAAAAGAAGCCTATAAATCGTATGTGAAGCCGCCACTTGGTCAGTCAGATCATAACGTTGTTTATCTCGTTCCCCAGTATAAACAAACTCTCAAATCACAAAAACCAACAGTAAAATCGGTTAAAATCTGTACAAAAGAATCTATTAATCAACTGAAAGGTTGCTTTGACTGTACAGTGTGGGATAACTTCCGCGAATCATCGACTGATCTGGATGAGCTGAACGACGTTGTAACAGATTATATCAGGTTTTGTATCGATGATATTGATCTTTCAAAAACAATACAACTTTTCCCTAACAACAAACCTTGGATTAGCATTGAATTGAAAGGACTTCTCAATGACAAGAAGCGTGCTTTCTGCGCAGGAGACAGAACTCGAGTGAAAGAAATACAACGAGATATCAAACGTGTGACTAAAAAATGTAAACTTGATTACAAAAAGAAAATGGAAAAGGAATTTCAAAGTAATAACTTGAAAGCAGCGTGGAATGGAATTAAAACCATGATTGGCAACGACAGTAAATGTAAAGTCCTGAACACTCAAAACGATGTCTTATTTGCGAGAGATCTCAATCAGTTCTCTTTGATGTACATAACTTCTCTCAGACAAGAAATGCCTTCATTCAAAGCCAACCAGAAGATGATAATTTAGTAATCACCGACCTTGATGTTATACTAACGTTTAGGAAGATAATATTCGGAAATCAATCAGCCCCGACGGAATACCTGGCATTGCACTACGAGAACATTTGTGCGGGATATACAGAGTGATGTTTCAGATGTCTGTCGACGCCCATTATATACCAACAATATGGAACACCTCGCATATAATCCCCGTTCCCAAAAAGTCAAAATCTTCAATAATTAATGACTACCACCCAGTGGCTCTTACTCAAATAATCATGAAATGCTTTGAGCGAATTATCTTGAACTTAATTAAGCAAAATACTGGACACCAAATGGATCCTTTACAATTTGCTTACAGGACCAGGCGCGGGGTAGAAGATGCACCCATTTCACTGTTACATAAGATCTATACTCATCCAGAGAATTCAAAATCTTATGTAAGAATCCTCTTTGCGGACTTCTCTGCTTTCAACACAATCCAGCCACATTTGATGATAAGGAAATTATTCAACATGAAAGTAAATAGTCACATAATCAAGTGCGTAGAGGCCTTCTTAATTAACCGACCTCAACGTGTTCGGGTCAGTTCAACGCTTTCTGACGTTAATCTTGTGAGTACCGGTGCTCCTCAAGGCTGTGTCCTGTCCCTTGTCCTCTTCACACTCTATACAAATGACTGTATATCTCATTTATGCACCTGTTTGAATTTCAAATTTGCTGATGATGCCGCTTTGGTTGGGTTTATTCGTCAATCGGAGTTAGAGTATAGGAAACAAATTTATGTGTTTACTTCATGGTGCAAAGACAATTACCTCTCGCTGAACATAAAAAAAGAAGGAAATGATAATTGACTTCCGAAGCGGAAAAAACAAACTGAAACCTGTTTGTATTGATGGACAGGAAGTAGAAACAGTAGAAGAGCATAAATATCTGGGTACTATCATTGATAATAAACTTTCATGGAAATCAAATTCACATCGGGTACATAGGAAAGCACAACAGAGGCTTTTCTTTCTGCGAAAATTGCGATCATTTAATGTAGACACTAGTATCTTAAAATTATTCTACCAAACATGCATTAATAGTACTTTAACTTTCTGCTTTCATACCTGGTATGGCAATCTTCCTCTTACACAGAAAAACAAACTTGACAAATTGTAAACATATCAAGTCAAAAGTTAAGAAGAAAGCTCTGGCCATTCAATTGGATTCATCACACTTTTTAAATGTATGTTATAAACTTCTGCCTTCTGACCGCCGTTTCAAAATCATGTATTACAAAACTAATAGAACTTCAAAATCATGTGTCCCATACAGCAAAAAACTTCTAAACCTTCCTTCAAAATTGTAATAGTGAAATCTATGATGAGGCACGAGTGATTATTATATCCTGAACTTTGATTATGTCAATCAATCAATGCTTTATTGTTTTCAAGGCCATATGACCCATAATACATTGTTACATTTTTTGTTCATTAATTGCCAGCATGAGTTTCAAAGATCAAAGATATTCTCCTCTTATGCGAAACACATTATACAGATATTTTCCCAGCATAAACAAGTGGGTACAATCAGTAGAAATCAATAATGATTTTAAATTATCGATATTTTTGGTATGAGTGGATATACATGGAACATCATTACGAAATTCTTTGTACAGAGGACAATGATATATAATGTGACATTCATCTTCGGTAACTTTACAAAGAGAACACATAGAATCTTTATCTTGATAATCACTTAAGTCTTTTCTAATACACTGTATGCCTAATCGGTTGAAGCAACATCTAAATAAGAGAAGCGCTTTTCTATATTTGGTATCTTTAACATTGTATATGTACAATTCTGGAGAAAGTGAATGTTTTATAAAAGAGTAGAATTGTAATGACGTTCTATCAGATAGCTCAGAATGCCAATCTTGCCTGGCGCAGTCAATCACTCTTGCTTTAAAAATATTTAAAAACATATCAATATCCCTACCCCTGTTGAATCCATACATGGCCAAACCCATAAGTAAATAATAGATGCATTATATTAGTTGCCCAATTAGACCGTTTTCTATTACACAATTGTTTCATCATAAGATACGATTGGTGAGGATATCTATATGACGGCATGGTGATTAATTTCAGCCAATATCTTATACAATTCTTGTATGATTTCACATATAATGGATATCTCCCACACTCACCATACAAAGCAGCATTAGGAAATGACTTACTAACATTTAATAAATATCTGCAAAATGATCGGTGAACAATTTCTAGCTGCTTCATTTCCTTGAATCCCCATATTTCGCTACCATACATTAAAATCGGTACAATTTTCGCATCGAATATCTTAAAGGCATCTGTAATATCTATATTATATTTGCGAATAAGACATTTCAAAGGGAATAAGGCTTTGTTTGCTTGTTGCGATAAAACGGTACAGGCTCTTGTCCATACAAGCTTAGGGGTCATCATGATACCCAAATATTTATATGCATTAACTACTACTATTTGTTCATCATTATAAGTCCACTTTTCATATCGTGATAATGGTCCCCCGTTTCTGAAGACAATCACTTTTGTTTTGTCGAGATTGATCTCCATGCCCCATTTCAAACAATAATTATGTAGGAAATCTAGCTGTTTTGCAACTTCAGAGGGGTATCAGCCACTAATACTAGATCATCTGCAAATAGTAATGATAACACATTATACATTTCCTCTGATATAAATACACCATTGTCAAAGTTTGACTCATTGTTTCCGAGAGTTCCTTGATAAATATCGAAAACAACAGGGGCTAAGAGCACAACCTTGTCTAACTCCTGTAGAGCAAACAAAATAATCAGATAATTTATTTCCACCAATAACAACTGCAGACTTCACCTTATTGTACAAATCTTTGAGAATATTAAATATATTTCCATGTATACCATTATTTAAAGGAGAAATAAAAGCTTTTGTCTATTAACCATATCGAAAGCCTTTTTGAAATCAACGTATGCACAGTAAAACCTTCCTTGTTTTCTTGTTGTATACTTTTGGATAATAGATTGCAGGATAAAAATGTTATCTATTGTCGAATGGAGTTTTCTGACACCACCCTGATATTCTCCGATAAGGCAATTACTCTCAATGTAATCATCTATTCGCCTGTTAATTATATTTGTAAACAGCTTGCTCATAGTATTAAGCAAGGAAATGCCTCTATAGTTGTTAGGTTCGTTAGGATTACCCTTCTTATAAATAGGCATTATTATTGCAGTACTCCAAGCTTCAGGGAACTCCCCTTTATCTAGAATGCGATTAAAGAGAAGAACAAGATATGGGGAAATAAATTCCTTAATAATCTTGAAAAATTCTGATGGTATTCCATCATTACCCGGCGTTTTATTTGGTTTCGATCTATCTATTGCTGCCTCTACTTCACATATAGTTATAACATCTGATAGATCATTGTCACCACATTTGCTACAATTATGACAATCATGTTCATTAACAAAAGTTTCAATATAGTCATCAAACACACTGTCGCCATTCATGTTTAACATAGGGTTCAATAAATCTTTAAAATATGAATGCCACATTTCTGCAGATATATTACAGTTATTATTTGATTTAGATGAATATTTCTTAACAAGACTCCAAAAGCTTTATAATCATTACTCTTGGATGCTTCAGTTAACGTTTTGGAGACACTTTCACAAAATAACCTTTGTTTCCTTTTACACAGCTGTTTAAACCCTTTTCTGCTTTGATCATATACACTAAAAGTAGCTGTAGATGGATATTGTCTAAGATGATCTAAATATTTATATTTGGTTTTCTTAGCCAACTGACATTCTAAATCAAACCACTCTGGCTGTTTCTTTTATGATTCTTACTTCTTGTAAGCATAGACTTTCCACTGTAGTGTAGTATATCTACCAGACTACCTGCAGCTCTCTCAATGTCATCATTAGATACATATTCCATAAACTTACTGAGACTATTACATGAATAATCTGATTTAAAATTATCAGTAAATTCTTCTCTATATTCACCTTTCCATCTATAAAATAACCTGTCAGCATATTGTGGTACAGTAGACCACACCCTCACATCTCTCTCACTGAAAAGGTTAATGGTCAGTGTTAGAGGGAGATGGTCTGACTCGCTGCGTGATATAACGTTAAAATCAGTCACAGTTGGGTACAAGCAAGATGACACGCATATGTAGTCAGGAGTACTGAATCCATTTGGACCAATATAGGTAAAGTCACCAGACGCATTAGACCATCTTCCATTTAGTATATTGATATTAAATAGTCTGCATAAGTCTAAAAACTGCTTCCCATAATTATTGACAACATTGTCCTTGTTAACACGGGGTGGAGGGGGTGTTGAGGTAGCATCGTACATAAAATCTTCAAGAGGCAGGAAGTCGATACTGTCATCTTCGATATGATCCAGCTCGTTACCAGTTCTGGCGTTTAAATCACCACATAGCAAGATGTCACTGTCTGGATAGTCAGTCTTGAGGTCAGCCAGACGAGCTCCAAGAGTCTCTATTGATTATGTTATAATTCAACATTATATTCTGATAAGCTTGGCATTATAAATTATTTGTTGTTATATGCTTGTATTAGCTCTTTGAATGCAAAACAAATTTCCCTTGCGGGACAATAAAGTTTATCTTATCTTATCTTATAGGAAGCACACTCGTTTCGTATAATTCGCATGTAATGAGACCTCGTGTAGTAGTCTCTATCTACAGGTACACATTGTGCCCACAGTCATCTGTATGAGGTATTACTAATTACTACAGGTTCACACTGAGTTCACAGTGATATATACGAGGTAGTACTAATTCCTACAGGTGCATGTTGTGTCAACAGTGATCTGTATGAGGTAGTACTAATTTCTAGAGGTTCACATTGTGTCCACAGTGATCGGTATGAGGCAGTACTAATTCCTAAAGGTGCATATTGTGTCCATAGTGATCTGTATGAGGTAGCACTAATTCCTACAGGTTCACCTTGTGTCCACAGTGATCTGTATGAGGTAGTACTAATTCCTACAGGTTCACATTGTGTCAACAGTGATCTGTATGAGGCAGTACTAATTCCTAAAGGTGCATATTGTGTCCTGTGATCTGTACGAGGTAGTACTATTTACTACAGGTTCACATTGAGTCCACTGTGATATATGCGAAGTAATATTAATTCCTACAGGTTCACATTGTGTCCACAGTAATCTGTACGAGGTAGTATTAATTCCTACAGGTTCACACTGTGTCCACAGTGATTTGTATGAGGTAGTATTAATTCCTACAGGTTCACACTGTTTCCACAGTGATCTGTGCGAGGTAGTACTAATTCCTACAGGTTCACACTGTTTCCACAGTGATCTGTACGAGGTAGTATTAATTCATACAGGTTCACATTGTGTCCTGTGATCTGTACGAGGTAGTACTATTTACCACAGGTTCACATTGAGTCCACTGTGATATATGCGAAGTAGTATTAATTCCTACAGGTTCACAGTGTGTCAACAGTGATCTGTACGGAGCAGTACTAATTCCTACAGGTGCACATTGTGTCCACAGTGATCTGTATGAGGTAGTATCAATTTCTACATGTTCACACTGTGTCCACAGTGATCTGTATGAAGTAGTATTAATTCCTACAGGTTCACATTGTGTCCACAGTGATCTGTATGAGGTAGTATTAATTCCTACAGGTTCACATTGTGTCCACAGTGATCGGTACGCGGTAGTACTAATTCCTACATGTTCACATTGTGTCCACAGTGATCTGTGCGAGGTAGTACTAATTCCTACAGGTTCACACTGTGTCCACAGTGATCTGTACGAGGTAGTATTAATTCCTACATGTTCACACTGTGTCCACAGTGATCTGTATGAGGTAGTACTAATTCCTACAGGTTCACACTGTGTCCACAGTGATCTGTATGAGGTAGTACTAATTCCTACATGTTCACACTGTGTCCACAGTGATCTGTATGAAGTAGTATTAATTCCTACATGTTCACATTGTGTCCACAGTGATCTGTATGAAGTAGTACTAATTCCTACATGTTCACACTGTGTCCACAGTGATCTGTACGAGGTAGTACTAATTCCTACATGTTCACACTGTGTCCACAGTGATCTGTATGAGGTAGTATTAATTGCTACAGGTTCACACTGTGTCCACAGTGATCTGTATGAGGTAGTACTAATTCCTACAGGTTCATTTCATGTGTCCACAGTGATCTGTATGAGGTAGTACTAATTCCTACAGGTTCACATTGTGTCCACAGTGATCTCTATGAGGTAGTATTGATTCCTTCAGGTTCACACTGTGTCCACAGTGATCTGTACGAGGTAGTACTAATTCCTACATGTGCACACTGTTTCCACAATAATATGTATGATGTAGTACTAATTCCTACATGTTCACATTGTGTCCACAGCGATCTGTATGAGGAGTTATTAATTCTTACAGTTGCACATTGTGTCCACAGTGATCTGTATGAGGTAGTATTAATTCCTACAGGTTCACATTGTGTCCACAGTGATCGGTACGCGGTAGTACTAATTCCTACATGTTCACACTGTGTCCACAGTGATCTGTGCGAGGTAGTACTAATTCCTACAGGTTCACACTGTGTCCACAGTGATCTGTACGAGGTAGTATTAATTCCTACATGTTCACACTGTGTCCACAGTGATCTGTATGAGGTAGTACTAATTCCTACAGGTTCACACTGTGTCCACAGTGATCTGTATGAGGTAGTACTAATTCCTACATGTTCACACTGTGTCCACAGTGATCTGTATGAAGTAGTATTAATTCCTACATGTTCACATTGTGTCCACAGTGATCTGTATGAAGTAGTACTAATTCCTACATGTTCACACTGTGTCCACAGTGATCTGTACGAGGTAGTACTAATTCCTACATGTTCACACTGTGTCCACAGTGATCTGTATGAGGTAGTATTAATTGCTACAGGTTCACACTGTGTCCACAGTGATCTGTATGAGGTAGTACTAATTCCTACAGGTTCATTTCGTGTCCACAGTGATCTGTATGAGGTAGTACTAATTCCTACAGGTTCACATTGTGTCCACAGTGATCTCTATGAGGTAGTATTGATTCCTTCAGGTTCACACTGTGTCCACAGTGATCTGTACGAGGTAGTACTAATTCCTACATGTGCACACTGTTTCCACAATAATATGTATGATGTAGTACTAATTCCTACATGTTCACATTGTGTCCACAGCGATCTGTATGAGGAGTTATTAATTCTTACAGTTGCACATTGTGTCCACAGTGATCTGTATGAGGTAGTATTAATTCCTACAGGTTCACATTGTGTCCACAGTGATCGGTACGCGGTAGTACTAATTCCTACATGTTCACACTGTGTCCACAGTGATCTGTATGAGGTAGTATTGATTCCTTCAGGTTCACACTGTGTCCACAGTGATCTGTACGAGGTAGTATTAATTCCTACATGTTCACACTGTGTCCACAGTGATCTGTATGAGGTAGTACTAATTCCTACAGGTTCACATTGTGTCCACAGTGATCTCTATGAGGTAGTATTGATTCCTTCAGGTTCACACTGTGTCCACAGTGATCTGTACGAGGTAGTACTAATTCCTACATGTGCACACTGTTTCCACAATAATGTGTATGATGTAGTACTAATTCCTACATGTTCACATTGTGTCCACAGTGATCTGTATGAGGAGTTATTAATTCTTACAGTTGCACATTGTGTCCACAGTGATCTGTATGAGGTAGTATTAATTCCTACAGGCTCACATTGTGTCCACAGTGATCGGTACGCGGTAGTACTAATTCCTACATGTTCACACTGTGTCCACAGTGATCTGTGCGAGGTAGAACTAATTCCTACAGGTTCACACTGTGTCCACAGTGATCTGTACGAGGTAGTATTAATTCCTACAGGTTCACATTGTGTCCACAGTGATCTCTATGAGGTAGTATTGATTCCTTCAGGTTCACACTGTGTCCACAGTGATCTGTACGAGGTAGTATTAATTCCTACATGTTCACACTGTGTCCACAGTGATCTGTATGAGGTAGTACTAATTCCTACAGGTTCACATTGTGTCCACAGTGATCTCTATGAGGTAGTATTGATTCCTTCAGGTTCACACTGTGTCCACAGTGATCTGTACGAGGTAGTACTAATTCCTACATGTGCACACTGTTTCCACAATAATATGTATGATGTAGTACTAATTCCTACATGTTCACATTGTGTCCACAGCGATCTGTATGAGGAGTTATTAATTCTTACAGTTGCACATTGTGTCCACAGTGATCTGTATGAGGTAGTATTAATTCCTACAGGTTCACATTGTGTCCACAGTGATCGGTACGCGGTAGTACTAATTCCTACATGTTCACACTGTGTCCACAGTGATCTGTGCGAGGTAGTACTAATTCCTACAGTCCACAGTTCACACTGTGTCCACAGTGATCTGTACGAGGTAGTATTAATTCCTACATGTTCACACTGTGTCCACAGTGATCTGAGGTAGTACTAATTCCTACAGGTTCACACTGTGTCCACAGTGATCAGTAGTACTAATTCCTACATGTTCACACTGTGTCCACAGTGATCTGTATGAAGTAGTATTAATTCCTACATGTTCACATTGTGTCCACAGTGATCTGTATGAGGTAGTACTAATTCCTACATGTTCACACTGTGTCCACAGTGATCTGTACGAGGTAGTACTAATTCCTACATGTTCACACTGTGTCCACAGTGATCTGTATGAGGTAGTATTAATTGCTACAGGTTCACACTGTGTCCACAGTGATCTGTATGAGGTAGTACTAATTCCTACAGGTTCATTTCGTGTCCACAGTGATCTGTATGAGGTAGTACTAATTCCTACAGGTTCACATTGTGTCCACAGTGATCTCTATGAGGTAGTATTGATTCCTTCAGGTTCACACTGTGTCCACAGTGATCTGTACGAGGTAGTACTAATTCCTACATGTTCACACTGTTTCCACAATAATAAGTATGATGTAGTACTAATTCCTACATGTTCACATTGTGTCCACAGCGATCTGTATGAGGAGTTATTAATTCTTACAGTTGCACATTGTGTCCACGGTGATCTATACGAGGTAGTACTAATTCCTACATGTTCACATTGTGTCCACAGCGATCTGTATGAGGAGTTATTAACTCTTACAGTTGCACATTGTGTCCACAGTGATCTATACGAGGTAGTACTAATTCCTACATGTGCACATTGTGTCCACAGTGATTTGTATGAAGTAGTACTAATTCCTACAGGTTCACATTGCATCCAGTGATCTGTATGAGGTAGTATTAATTCCTACAAGTATAAGCAAGTATGTACAGGTTTTCTACGTTTACACCTCTTAGTGAAAAATGTCCCAAACGTACATTTTTAAAAGAACGACATTTCCAATAAACATCTTACCCACGTGTGTTGTCGTATAGTTTGACATATTATGGATATATATAATCATATGTGCTTAGCAGGACTTTGAGAACGTCTTTTTTACCGAACTGAATCATACTCGGTGATTGACTCTGTTAATGAGAACTCAGTGAGTGTATAAAGCCATGTTTACTTTACAGTGGTCAGGATAACCGAGAGCAACGCGCATCATGAGCTTTGTGGTGATGCAACGGTGTCCAGATTGTGCTGGGACTTTCAAGGACGTATCAAACCACAGAATCTGCCATAGCCGAGGTTCAGGGAAACATGCACATAAACCTTCTGTGGTCCTAAAGCAAGTCTGTCTTGATTGTCGTCGAGCTTTTGTGAACCTCGAAAATCACAACAGATGTCGTGGAAGAGGGGCAGGAAACAGGCGGACATCTTATCCACCGGTAGCCGTTCCTAGGTTTGCTGATTCCACGCCCAGGCCACCTAGTGATTCAGGACATGGTCAAACTCACCACCAGGATACACCACCCCCTACTACCCCACCTGTACAAAGTTTGACACCACCCCCTACGCCCCCTTCCTCGAACACAGAGAGACGAACACCTGCCCAACAGTAAGTTTTATGTATAAACAAGCATCGCCTTCACGAGTTATTCTGGTCGGGTGTCGCAATAACCTGTCAGAGTTGCCTCCCTGATGGATTTCACCCAAATGGTAAAAGATATGTTTTCAAACGGGCCTTAAAAAATGTCTGAAGATTTAATATCAAGAGCAAAACAGTTCCACTCATGTGCTGCTAGCAAAAGCAAAAGAGCGTTTATATGACGAGAATGTACTGATCTCCTAGGACAATTAGCATGGGTTAACGACTTGGTTGTGTTGTAATATACGAAAACAGTTCTTGACAACCTTTTACATCGGTTTTTTTTTTTCTGACACATTCTAGCCAATACTTTAAAGTTAGCCAACCAAAAACTTGCAGAAATTAAGTCGTATAAACACAACTTTCTAAATCATCTGGTTAGCATGGATGTTCCAGTTGTCTACGGGCGCCCCAACTAGTTGTAAAGAGTTGCGTCCCTTTGGCACGCCAGGAACCAGTCATCTTGGTTTTGAATCGTGGGTCGCATCCATCATCTCTATACATTTGTCAGTGCTATACCCATGCTTGTGGTTTTCCCTTAAGCGGTAAACACGTGAAGCATGCATTTCATTTAGCTTTTCTCCAACACTAAGCTTTAATACTGTTCAAGGTTGTGTAATACTCAATTCATTCACTTATTCAAGCTGTTACTTTTCGAACGATTTCAAAAGTTCTGTTTTTTTTTAACAATTCTTGAAGAGTCTTTATAAAATTCAATAATTCACAATATTCCAGCTATAAATAATCGAGTCTGAACCAGACAATCCAGTGATCCACGGCATCGATCAGTTGGGATACGATGACATGTGTCAACAAAGTCAGCGAGTCTGACCTCCCAATCCCGTTACTCACCCGTTAGTTGCTGAAGACCTTTTCTAACCCGGATCTTCACGAGGCAGAACATTGAACGACGTAGGGACCAGAACAGAATCCGTGCAAAGATAAAAGCGACTAATATATGACTGGAGCTGACCTTTATTGAATTGCAACTTTAATAAGAGACACTTGCCTTCAAATAAGAAACAATTGCCTTCAAATAGGAAACACTTGCCCTCAAATAGGAGACACTTGCCATCAAACAGGAGCCATTTGCTTTCCAATGAGAGACACGTGCCTTCAAATAGGAGACACTTGAACTTCAAATAGGAGACACTTGTCAACTAATAAGAGACACTTGCGATCAAATATGAGACACTTGCCTTCATCAAATAGGAGAGACTTGTCTTCAAATAGGAGACACTTGAACTTCAAATAGGAGACACTTGTGAACTAATAAGAGACACTTGCGATCAAATATGAGACACTTGCCTTCATCAAATAGGAGAGACTTGTCTTCAAATAGGAGACACTTGCCAACTAATAACAGACACTTGCCATCAAATATGAGGCACTTGCCATCAAATAGGAGACACTTATCTTCAAAAAGGAGACACTTGCCTTGTCAATAAGAAACACCTTTTAATAAGCCATGTAAGCAGGACTATGAAGGGTGTCTGTATTTGTCCTGGTAGTTCTCTCTATTGACCTGTCCTTGAATATTATGTTGGGAGTTCCTTCAGCCATAACCACACCACACATGCCGGATCCGACACCCAACCTGGCATGAAGCCTCATTCTGACATTGGCTGGACGTTCATCTCGGCATCGTCAGATACGACGACGCAAACTTAGATAGTGCAGAGAGAATCGGAGAAACACGAAACCTGACCAACAATGATTGCCCCAGTTTCACCATATGTTGGCAATAACGATTTGTGGCACAACACGTGGCCTTAGAGCATGGAGATGAACTGCATGTAGACGATTTAAGATCGTCTGTCCCGTAACTTATCCCGTTGTGTAGTGTCACGTCAATATGTTTATATGGTGTAGCACATGATTACGGCTACCGAAGCTATCTATATAATCTATAAATAGTTGTCTCCTTTCTTTATAATTTTCAGTATTAGATGTGTAAACTGCTGGTGTCATTGTGCACAAAGAGCACGAGCCACGCGCGACTTCCAATTTCATGCAAAGTCAGGGGCGTAGCTACCATTATAATAAACAGGCCAGGCTTGCACATGATGTTTGCTAAAGATAAGCATGAAAGTTGGGCAAGCCCTCCATACTATCAAAATATAAAGTTTTGCAACCTATCGGGCTTACACGAAAAAAATGGCTTGCTACGCGCCTGAAAGTGCTTTGCTACATCCTTATTTAGGGTCATTTTTATAACTTTTCAAATGACTTATATTTAATGCAATTTTATGATATACACAGTTACCTTTTTCCGTTAGTATAGTGGGCTCCTTTCTTGATAACAAGATATAAATATTTTATTGCTAGAGATGAACCGGATATCAATGCGGTACCTACTGGTTCACAACGCCTTGTCAGGGAGCATCTAAGTCGATGTATGGAGTCTGGAGCCAGCGGGATCTCCGTCAACCGGGCCAACATCTTGTCCAGCAGCATGGCCTTCTTCAAGGATGTTCGTATATCAAACAGGGCTAAGCAGTTAATGGTATGAACAGATCGATATTTTACATGTCCAAATGATGATTGTTCCAGTGAATGCTTTGGCAAATGATGCAGTAGAAAAAGGCTTCACAATTTTACCCATGAAAGGAATCGAACTCTGATCTTTGACATCATTTGAACAATTATGCTACCGTACAGACCCAGATATAACTGAAACACTTAAAGGTGGCTTTAAACCCAACTCACAACTGTTTGTTCTTAAACGCTGCACCTAGTGATCAACGTCATGAGCATCAATCTACGCAACTGGCATACGATGACATGTGACAACCAAGTCAGCGACCCTGAGTACCCTATCCCGTTAGTCTCCTTTTGCGACAAGCATGCATGGGTTGCTGAAGACCAATTCCAATCTTCACGGGCGACTTTTGTCACTACTGTTGAAGCTGTTGCTGGTGGAAATTAGGTGTAAAAATAAACTCACTCAATCTGGTATTGACAACTTTTTGTCTTAGTAAGTGTCCTCCAGTGACTCCGCAGTAATAAATAAAGAAATCACCTCACGCCGAAGACCCAGGTTCACAGTGTGTGAACCTCATGTCTGCTGGTGTCCCCCGCCGTGATATTGCTGGAATATGAATCTCTCTCTCTCTCCTCTCTCTCTCCCTCTCTCTCTCTCTCTCTCTCTCTCTCTCTCTCTCTCTCTCTCTCTCTCTCTCTCTCTCTCTCTCTCTCTCTCTCTCTCTCTCTCTCTCTCTCTCTCTCTCTCTCTCTCTCTCTCTCTCTCTCTCTCTCTCTCTCTCTCTCTCTCTCACACACACACTGTAACCTGCAAAGTCAACCTTATTGCATTCCTCTAATGGTAGGTGACTTTCACTGATGCCAATGGCAGACTTGAGCTAGGCGTCGACACAGGGGGGCCACGTCGAGAGTATCTACGTCTGCTGCTGGAGTCCATCGTCGCCGACAGCAAGATGCTTCGCGGTCAGTACTCAGTATGATTTGGTTGGTTTGTTGTTTAACGCAGCACTGAGCAGTATTACAGCTATATTGCGGCGGCCTATAAACAATCCAGCTATGGACCAGACAATCCGGTGATCACCATAGATCTACGCAATTCGGATACGATGACATGGTCCGCGAGTCTGACCTTGTTTGTCGCCTCTTACAAGGATGGGTTTCTGAAGACCAAGTCTAACTCGCATCTTTACAGGTGTCCTAGGTATGAATGACTTGCAGGTGGCCTTTGGTTGGAAGGTTTTGTCGTCATACGAAAGCCCGGATTCATCGCATGGGTATAACGTATGAAATACCTGTCTCGTGACACTCAGCGTGTAAATGCCGTGATATCAAAGAAAGCGGCGTAAAACTACTCTCACTCGTTCTCATATATTTTGTATATTCTAACAGGGGATGAAAACCTAGGATTTCTGATTCGGCCCAACATATCTGCCTATTTAAAGAGGCACTTCCGGGTCATGGGGGTCATGCTGGCCACTATAATTGCTCAAGGTGGACAACCTCCCGCCATATTTGCTCCTCCTGTCGTTGATGCTATACTAGATAAAGATAAGATGCCGTCTGTGGATTATGTGCCCGACACACGGAAGAGAGAATCTTTAAAAAAGGTATATAATTACAGAAGTGTTACCATTGTCTAATATTTCGATCGCTTTGACATTCACGATGTCTATAAATACATCAATAGTCATCTACAAATACGACAAAATAAACGTAATAATTTGATGCCAATAATAAAGACATGATGGCAAATGTAGCACATAAAATGACTAGTATTTAGATCACCTAAGCCACCTAAGCCACATCTTATTACGGTTTCTTTAATAGAACACTAACACAGAACAGGTCAACACTAACATAGAACAGGTCAACACTAACATAGAACAGGTCAACACTAACATAGAACAGGTCAACACTAACATAGAACACGTCAACACTAACACAGAACAGGTCAACATTAACATAGAACAGGTCAACACTAACATAGAACAGGTCAACATTAACATAGAACACGTCAACATTAATATAGAACAGGTCAACACTAACATAGAACACGTCAACATTAATATAGAACAGGTCAACACTAACATAGAACAGGTCAACATTAATATAGAACAGGTCAACACTAACATAGAACAGGTCAACACTGACATAGAACAGGTCAACACTGACATAGAACAGGTCAACACTAACATAGAACAGGTCAAAACTAACATAGAACAGGTCAACATTAATATAGAACATGTCAACACTAACATAGAACAGGTCAACACTGACATAGAACAGGTCAACACTAACATAGAACAGGTCAACATTAACATAGAACAGGTCAACATTAATATAGAACATGTCAACACTAACATAGAACTGGTCAACACTGACATAGAACAGGTCAACACTAACATAGAACTGGTCTACACTAACATAGAACAGGTCTACACTAACATAGAATAAGTCAACACTGTCATAGAACAGGTCAACATTAACATAGAACATGTCAACACTAACACCGAATAGGTCAACACTGACACAGAACAAATCAACACTGACATAGAACAGGTCAACACTAACATGGAACAGGCCAACATTAACATAGAACAGGTCAACACTGACATAGAACAGGTCAACAGTAACAACACAGAACAGGTCAACATAGAGTATATTAGATATACATATTTATATACATAGACATATTTTGTAACAGCTGTATACATATTTTCAGCTGCTGTTTCTAGGCCTGTTTATCTGTGAATGGAAGAAGCAAGCATGTTTTTAACCACCCATTGTTCAGGTCATCCAGCATGTCCAGCCAACAACTTTAAATATAATCGAGGCAGCTTTTATTCATTTAATTTTTTTCTGGAACAATTTGATTAACAAATTAATTCTTATACGCCTCAAGGACAAGTCCAGTAATAGTCCTACGAGTATTGTATTGTTGTGTTTGTCGGGGCGGTGGGGTAGCCTAGTGGTTAAAGCGTTTGCTCGTCACGCCGAAGACCCGGGTTCAATGCCCCACATGGGTACAATGTATGAAGCCCATTTATGATGTCCCCCGCCGTGATAATGCTGAAATATTGCTAAAAGCAGCGTAAAACTAAACTCACTCTTGTGTATGTCCCAGGTGTCGGAAGCTCGCGACAAGGCTGAGCTACAGGAGGCTCTAGATGAGTGTGACTGGAGATTCGACCTGGACGGTATCCCCTCTTATGTTAGCATGGACAGTAGAGATGAGTTCCTCAGAGAATGTGTCCAGTATTTCGTCATACTGCAGAGCAAGCCAATGCTTGACCAGCTGATTCAAGGCCTGCGTCACTGCGGGGTGAGTATGTCTTACTTCAGAGGCATCAGAGTTTCAGAAAAGATTACATCACCCACAAGACAATATCCCACGACTACATGCTGTAGGTTAAGAGGCAGTAACTGGGTGGACCTCAGGTGATTGTAAGCAAACATGTGGTATTGTCATTCTTGGCATCTCATGTTATTCCGTACAAGCCTTCTTGTAGATCATGGGCCGAGGCGAGTAGTTACGAATGGTGGTATTGTCAAGGGGACTATTTTCCCCGGAAGTTGTAATGCGGTGCGCGTAATTCCATGCGCAAAGTAGTGCAAAAATGTTAAATCTTCTGAATGGGTCGTCATTGGGTAAACGGGGTTGTTTATGCCAGTTACTCAGAACAGCAGGGTTCGATACCCACATTGGCACACCATTTGTTCCAGTGCCTTAGAGTGATAAAGCTTGCTCCCACTCGAAGTGATCAAACATCATGGTAGATCTAGATTTTATTTTCTGTTTCTAATATTGTCAGATTCTGGATCTCATCAGAAGACACACGTTACGAGATTTGCTTGAGTATAAATCGGACGTTGAGGTCACAGCTGAAAGGGTTATGGATCTGTTGAAACCAAATAAACGTTGCCATAGCGACGAACAACAGATCCTTGTCAACCTAAGCGGATTCCTGCAGGCAGCTGAAGGTAAGATTATAGAAGTCATAGACGGGTGCCAGAGAACCAATGCTTGGTTTACCTCTTGGCACAATCTGGTGAATCCTATACTATTATAACAAATGAAATGGTGGTAATTCACTAACTAATTAGGTGCGGGGCGGTGGAGTAGCCTGATGGTCAAGCGTCCTCTGGTCACCTGGGTCCGATTCCCCACATGGGTAAAATGTGTGAAACCCATTGTTGGAATATTGCCGTAAAACCATACTCACTCACTCGTTTGGTGCCTATTTCAAATGTCCTTTGCTTTAGATCAGCGATGTTATATGGATCAAAATATTTAAACAAGCAAACCATATCTCATTCGTACGAATATATCTTGGATATCAGAAACCAAGACCATTCACGAATTCTGATATATATAATGGTTATAATAATTGTATTCATCAGCTTCTTTGAAATGTGTGAATGCAAATTCTCAGACACTCCAGCAAGTCTGAAAATACACAAAGTTTACCTCCTTAATGTATAGATGTAACCATCATGAAGAACATTAATGAAATCAGCTTTCAAAGGGGCTTCTATTTAAATTGTTAACAAAATACAGGATAACATCAACTCTCTGGAGGATTAATGACCGAGCTGATAAATTTGGACAATTTCGTGAGTTCATACATTTCACAGCTACTGTTTCTTTTACGGGAAATATTAACTCACATCGCTTGTGATATTTAACGCCTCACTCAGCTATATACCAGCTATATGATGGCGGTCTGTAAATAATCAAGTCTGGACCCGACAATCCAGTGATCAACACCATGAGCATAAAATATACACAATCGGGATACCATGACATGTGTCACATCGTTCATCTTCCAAAGGCTAATTCTAAACGATTATCTCATACTGAAAACGAAAACTATGAGACAATGCAAACATAATGTCGTCAGCTTCTCAGAAAGGTGAATCATTTAAATAACGAAATACGGAATATTTTATCGAGAGTCCCAGTGTTTGAGAAGTTCAAGGTACAGTGCTGCATCTCTTTATTGCGGTACATTTCAGCAAAAATATCTCGGTAGTTATGCGGAATTATGCTTGAATTTGCGGAAATATTTAAGTGGTAACTCTGCGGAATAATATAAGTTGTAAGTTATCGAAAATATTAAATGGGGTAAGTTTAAATTATGAATGTAAAAGGTTTGTAGAATTATAAAAGCTGAAAGTTTGCGGAAATATCAATTGATAAGATAGAGGAATTAAAAAAAGCAGAAATATTGAATGGATAAGTTTGCTGAATTGTAAATGCAATAAGCGGAATTGTTAAAGTTACGTATGCGGAATTAGAAAATAGGTAGGTGTGTGGAATGAGGAAATAGATAAGTTTGCAGAATTAAGAAATAGGTAGGTGTGCGGAATTAGAAATATGGTGAGTGCGGAATTAGGAAATTGGTAACTTTTAGTGTGATTCTGTCCAATCCGAACATTGTGACAATGCAGGTGTTGTCGAATTAACTGACGAAATGTACATATTGTGTTCATCTTCCAGGTGGCAGCTTGTGTGGCGTGCTCAGGGAGAGCCAGCGTTTGACCCGAAGTCAGACCAAGTTTGCGCGGAGATTAACTCCAGGGAGACTGCTAGCGTTTGTTACTGGATGTAGTAGGGAACCAGCTGGCGGGTTCGTGCCCAAACCCAGCATTGTCTTTAACAGAGCCGCCTGGCGGCTGCCATCGGCCGCTACATGCAGTAACCAGATCCTGATCACGGTGCACCAGAACTCGCTGGAGTTCCATCGCTTTTGTCAAGCAATGATGACGTCAATGATGAACGGTGAAAACTTTACAACCGCCTAGGTTTCTTGTTATCGTCTTTAGTTTTCTCATGGAAAACTGATTTAAAAGATTTGTTGTGATAGATATTGCACAAATAGAGATTCCTATACAACTGACTCTCACATACGGTTTACCACCGCCTAGGTTTCTTGTTATCGTCTTTAGTTTTCTCATGGAAAACTGATTTAAAAGATTTGTTGTGGTAGATATTGCACAAATAGAGATTCATATACAACTGACTCTCACATACAGTTTACCACCCACTAGGGGTTTCTTGTTATCGTCTTTAGTTTTCTCATGGAAAACTGATTTAAAAGATTTGTTGTGGTAGATATTGCACAAATAGAGATTCCTATACAACTGACTCTCACATACGGTTTACCACCGCCTAGGTTTCTTGGTATCGTCTTTAGTTTTCTCATGGAAAACTGATTTAAAAGATTTGTTGTGGTAGATATTGCACAAATAGAGATTCCTATACAACCGACTCTCACATACGGTTTATCATTCGAGTTGTTTCAAAACGCGAACAGCGTGTTGTGAGATAAATCGTATCTTGAAGGCATGAAATATTACGTTTCTCGTACACCCTTAACTCAAATGGACATATATGTTGTCTTTTCTTATTACTGGGACGTGTATACGTGGCACAACGTTCATTTCACTATCCTGCTTCTATGGTTGTATGCCTCCGCGTGTTGTCGATAGGATCATTTTGTTGTATAAAAGTGGCTTGTCACTCGCCTCACTGTCACAGTTGTAGTAGCCAGTTTGGATACGGGCGTAATCCGTCGTAATTTGACCTTTGGTCTTCACCATAGAGTAGCCAATCACAGACGGGGATCCCATCTCATACATATGTCTGATGCAAGTCATATTTCATAGGTTCTTCTCTCACACAGTTAGAGAGCTTTTTCTACTTTGTATACTATTACCCTCACTGTGTACATCACTATCCCTACATTGTACACGACTATCCCTTCTTTGTACACCACTATCCTTTCTTTGTACACCACTATCCCTTCCTTGTACTCGACTATCCCTTCTAGGTACACCACTATCCCTTCTTGGTACACCCTTTCCCTACATTGTACACCACTTTTCCGTCTTTGTTCACCACTATCCCTTCTTTGTACACCACCATCCCTTCTTGGTACACCACTATCCCTTCTTGGTACACCACTATCCCTTCTTTGTACACTAGTTTTGGGATAAGCTATTTTTGAAGGAACTAAACTTTGACACAAAATTTGCTCCCAAGCTAACGTGTTTCTGTATGCTGATGAATATGTACCTTCCTTCACCTTCCTTAGGTGTCTGTGTTTGAAGCCATGTGTTCTTTCTACGAAGATTTCCATTCAAAAAGTGTTTTGTGGTTCTTGCTCAGATATCGGAAACGTTCAGTCGACTCTGCTTTTAACAGAAACGTCTCCCTGTGATAGAAACAGATTGATCGATTCTTAACATTTAAACTTCAATATTGTATATTGACATCTCATTATTTCTTGGACTGCAATCTCAACATGTTTTTGTTTATTTGATAACGATAGCCATTAATTCGTTTACATTTTTATCAAATTTTACCAGTAGCAATGCAACATTTACTCATCTTAGGGCTAATGAAGTTTTATGCACACGGCCTGTTGTACGGCGACCGCCGAAAACATTGTCACCAAAGAGTGAAACTTAACATAACTGTCCAACCAATTTCAGAGGTTCGATTCCTATTGTCTAAATACCCATTTTGATAAAAAGCTATTTAAGGCCATTATTGAAACATTGCCTTTTTTATAACGTAATGAAATAGGGTATTCGTCTCGCTGAATCGTGCCATCGCCTTAGGCAGAGACTTATGATCAGGAATTGTTTGGTCTTTTTTATGACTTTGTTGAATGTTTATATCTTTGTTTTGAATATTTTTACCTTGTTTTGACAGTTATTCAATACTCAAACTGAATGTAGATACTGTATACATCTTATCGCCTGAAACTGCCAGAGAGAGGGAGCTGAAGTATATATCCTTGCTTCTCATTCCGATGATATATTTGTTCTGATGATTAGATTTTTGTCCGACCGGCAACAACTTTTGTTATGCTATCCTTGATGTTATGATATTTTTCACTGCTAACTGTCCAAATTAGACACCGTGGCACTGTTGTTTTGTTGGTATACAAGTGTGATTAAAACCTTTATTGATCTTATTTGAATTTGTTCTGTGTGTGATTTTGGCATAATTTTTCTCTAAAAAAAATCAAAAATGATATATTTTCTCACATCTTTAAATATGGAAAATGAGTGAGTGAGTACGGTTGTACGCAGCTTTTAGCAATATTCCATAAATATGACGCCTGTAAAGAGAAAATAATTGTCTTAAAAAGTCGACATTTTCAGTCGACCTAGACATCAGTGGTTAAAAGATGACATTAAATACACTGTCCTGTTTTTAACTTTCAATACTTATAATTTTTTCATGTCAGTTACATTCCTTCACATTTGACTATCGAACAAAACCAATAACCATGATCCAAAACCAATAACCATGATCCAAAACCAATAACCATGATCCAAAACCAATAACCATGATCCATAACCAATAACCATGATCCATAACCAATAACCATGATCCTAAACCAATAACCATGATCCAAAACCAATAACCAAAACCAATAACCATGATCCAAAACCAAAATCAATAACCATGACCCAAAACCAATAACCAAAACCGATAACCATGATCCAAAACCAATAACCATGACATGATCCCAAACCAATAACCGTGACCCAAAACCAATAACCATGATCCAAAACCAATAACCATGATTCAAAACCAATAACCACGATAAATAAAATGAAAATAGAAGATTGCAGAAATAATAATTGGTATAATTTCTTTCAAAAGTTATTTGAACAGTAGCAGCAAAAAATTATGGAAAACTGATCCTTTACAAGGACTTATTCATCTTATCTTCATCTTTCAAGATTCCGGGTTAGAAAGATTCCCAGAAATGATGCTGGACGTAAGATACGATGTAATGGGACGGTCAATCAAGGTTAATAATGGGTCTTCGTACTGAAGGGACGGTGATGTGAAATTGGGTTTAACGTCGTGCTTGAGAAAATTTCACTCATATGACGACGTGCAAGCGTGTGTATGTGTATGTGCCGCTGCTTGTACTAGCCCAGACTGAAGCTGGTTTTATAGTGCTAGCCCACTGAGATACCATGCCGCAGTGAAGCATGAATACCCTACTGAGACACACTATACTGACTCCGAGCCGACCAGTCCTTGTTGTACCCATTAATGCGGCGTCAGGCAGGGACCAACAATTACCATATTTTAGCGTCTTTTGGTAGGACGCGGCCTGGGATCGAACCCGCGACCTTCCGCTCTCCGGGAAGACGCTCTAACCACTACACCGCGGAGGCGGTTCGTACTGTAGGGACGGTGGGTATTCAGACATCGCGGACTATCGAGACGGTTTACATTGAATGTGAGTTTGAAATGAGACAACTTAACCTACTCTATAACAACCAATAATGAGTAACTATTAATTAAATCAATATGTAGATGATACTGAAGTATTTCTTGGTGGGAGTAAGCAAAGTTTAAAGGCTGCTTTTGATGAAATAAATACTTTTTATAAAATGTCAGGGCTTAAAATAAACATTGATAAGTCAAAAGCAATATGGATTGTCTCAAAGAGAAATAGTACTGATTTATCATGCAACGACATTTAAAATCGAATGGCAAAATACTGTGTTTGAAGCCTTGGGAATTAAATTCCACACAGATCTTAACAATTTGTGAGGAATCAATACAAAAAAAGACTAGAGGAATTAAACAGACTGCTTGCACAATGGAGGAAAATACATTTGACTCTGATTGGTAAAATAACTGTAATGAAAACTTAGGCTCTGTCAAAACCTGTTCATAAATTCAATGCTATGCTTAATCCTCCAAAGGATTTCATTACTTTATAGCAAAATATCTTCTTCAAATTCATATGGAATGACAAACGTGATTAAATCAAAAGGAACAATTTGAAAAGGATATACAGAGATGGTGGATTAAGGATTGTTGACACTGCAACTTTTTGTGAAGCATTGAAACTTGCCAATCTGAGATCATATTGTAGAAAAACAACAATTAAAAATATCTGTAATATTACTTTTGATGTCATTTTAAAATCTGGTACAGATGTTGATCAAGTGATACATATTGATAACACTGATTGGAAGGATGTTTTGAAAGTATGGAACAAATATTGTAAAAAAAGTCATGTGAATTCTGGAGATAATTATGAATCCAAGCCCAACCACTATGGTTTAACCATAATTGGATCTATGTGACACAACTGGTTTCTTATCCTTTGACAAGTTGAAGGCAATTTGAGGTACTAAAAGCACATATTTGGACTATTTGCATGTTTTGAATATACTACCTGATACTTGGAAATATACCATTAGACACTCCAGAAATATCCCAGTTTTTTTTTTTTTTTTTTTTTTTTTATTTACTCATAACTGAATGTCATTTGAATTTACTGGAATCATCCAAAGGCTCTAGATTTTTTTTATAATACCTTGATTTCAAGTGAAGAGCTAGCTAAAGTGTGTCTTAAATGGCAAGCATCTTTTGCTAATGATACTTTGGATTGGAATGGGATTTTTATGACTTACAGATACTTGATTTCCAAAACAAGTCAGTACTTTGTATGAGCTACGTGAGAGTATTTGTCATGTTCATTGGGAATGTAGAGAAACACAAGCATTCTAGAATGAACTTGATGTTTGAATGAACAATCAAATAGAAAACACAACTGAAATAACAAAATACATTGTTTTGTTTGGAACATAATACATTGATTTATTATTGGGTCATGTCGTCATATCTGCCAAGACTATATCCATTTGAATAGGATTAAACAACATGCTCCAAAACTTCAAAGGTTTTTGGTTGTTTTGAGAGAAATTTCCAATGTAGACAAAACCATTGCAATTAAAACTAATAGTCTTCAGAATCATGACAATCTTTATTCCAAACTCAAGCAGAAACCTAAACTCACTTTTGGTATATATTCTTGAATTCTGTGTGCCACGCTCCGAAAATGCGAACTACCGTCTATGACGTGTACTCTTGGGAACAATAAAACCTTTTTTAAAAAACAAACAAAAAACATACAAGAAATAGAAAAAGAAACAAAACAAACAACTAGGCCTCAAGTCAGTTTATAAACAGCTGTCACCCATTTGTCAGATAAGCTGTGAGACGTGGGCGTGTCACCTTCTCGTCTCGCACTGATGCCCACAATGTGCATTAAAATTCATTTAAAATGAGTCTTTTCAAAAACACGTCAATACAACTTCTCGTACATATGAAGCGAAAGCTATTCCATACACTTCAATGTAATTTTCCCGTTCAGCGAAGACCGCAACGCACGATCAGTATTTCTAAGTTATAAGAAAAGCCCTACTTTCGTTTTCTGTTCCTGGTACCCACTTCATACAAACCTAACACTTATTGATTTACCGTATGTTGGACCTGTAGACCTTAAACCTGCAGTCTGCGCGAGTTGACTAATGTTCATAAGTGGGCGGGGCTAATGTGATCACGTGACACCTGTTTCTGTGAAATATTGATGTTATATTCATGTAATATGTGATATGATTTCATATGATGTTGATGTTGCATTAAGTTGTATAACTGCATAATTTATATTCACTAAACGCCAAAAGAAACGCTACTCTCCTTCCTTAATGACGGAGGTACCTATCTTCAGCTGGCGTTGTGATGCGTGGACGTCCACTTCTTGGTCTGTCTACGGTGACTGACTGAATGAATGGTTTATTCTCATGAAGATCACACAACAGTGACATAGAGAAAAATACAAATGTACAGATTTGTTTCATGGGAGCATACGTAGTCCGGTTTTCACATAGTTGCTTATTTTTAACAATAGTGCTTTATGCGTACAAGACATGAGGGATATAAATTTATCTAATGGATAATTACAATAATAATTTGGTAGGAATGAATTTCTTACATTACTTAAACATGGACAATCTGACATGAAGTGAAGTTCACCTCCTATTGTGTTCTTACACAGTGTACATAATCTTTCTTCTTTAATAATATTATACCATCTACCTGTTTCTATTGAGAGTTTATGGTTACAAGTTCTAATATAGGTAAGCCAAATGCGTACATTTAATGGAAGGTGTAATAGATAACTTTCAAGGTATGGAGATGTCTTAAACATATTATAATAGTGGCCTTTAGTAGATTTTGATTTACATTCGTTCCAGTGCTGATAAAACTGGTTACATAATACATACTTTAGGTTACTTTTAAGCCAAATCTTACTTGTACAGGTTTATGATATCCATATATAGTTTAAGCCAGAAGATTCCAAAATTGTTTTAACAACATTGATAAGAGGTAAATTTATGGTTGGGTCATTCGTTTTCATTGTATACATGATCCTATATAAAATGCTAGACAATGTGCCAGTTGATGAAATTAGTTTGCACCAATATGAGATGATTCTAACCTTTATAAGTATATCTGTTGGATATCTTTCCAATTCACCATATATCATATAATCTTATGTAGATTGCTTCACTTGACCCCAGTCTGTCTGACTCCCTGAATAAATCTGATAACCGTGACACGGTGGCATCCGAGGGCGTTGGCAAGATCATTGTATGTCGACCCCATCTGCACCTTCCCAATGGCTCTTTCTCGTTCTTCAGCTGTTAATCGTGGCATATTTCTCGTATTTATGTATCATATCATGCATTCTAGGCTCTCTTCATACCCTACAGAATCATTCTACATGTAAGATGGATGCAAATACTGCTTGAATATTGCTGCGTTTTGGCGACTGATATTGCTATGTGTAAACAGAAAGTGGAAAAATGTTACTTTGCAAGCAAAAATGTCAACAAAGATAATTTTAAATGTTCCTTAACATTTGTTTGACAATATCAAAGACACGTTTTACTTGTTTTCTCTGATGCAAATCGGCAGAAAATGTTTTAAAAGACAGTTGTTTTTGTTTTAAATGTTGAAAAATGGTGACTTTAAATGGTTTATCTTTGTCTCAAACCTGTATTGTATTTCAACCTTTCTTTTGGACATCTAAATAAATGTTTTTGGTTTATTTCGGCATGGACGCAAATAGGACAATTTAACTCTTCTGAAAAAGATGCATTTCACCTAAATATGAATGCATTTGAGAATTTTGTTTCGTGATTTGCATACAGCTGTGTTGTTAAGCTTTCTTGTAAACTAATACCTTCCAACATATCTTTGATAGATTTAAGTGATTCATAAATGTAGGAGGGTAACGTTTCTTTTGGCGTTCAGTGTAACAGGATAACTTGTATATTTTATCACATTGGGCCCCGGATACTGTTTCACAGGGAACAAAATAAAGGATTAATGGGGATTATCACGCCCCAGTGATTTCCTCTACTGAAACAAAAGGAGTAGGGTAAGTGGGAAGACCCTGCTTCTGTCGCACTGGAGGCCACGGAATGCGGACGTGATCGCAGCATACAACTACGTATTGTACGTCACGCTACGTTGTTTACTTCAAACCTCATTGGCATTATCTACCCAGAGGGAGCTAACATGGTTTGTGATCTACCTTCACAAAGAGAAACGGTGTAGGGTATGGTTTTTAGTTTTGTTTATTTGCAGATATACGGCGGAGCAATATCAGTACAGGCGGGTATCGAGTTGAGGGTCCGGTCTTAGAACCTCAGACCCCGTCACACTCACTCATTGAGTCACTCACTCACTCGAGTCTCGACCATACAATCCGGTGCTTATTATCATGAGCCCCAATAATCACTCACTCACTCTGTCAATATGGTAATTTACGATTCATGTATAGTATGAATGTGTGATTGAAAGGTTTCATTTTTTGAATATGTAATAATGAAAACTCACAGGTCCATGTTATTTATTGTAATACTCACAGAAACATACTTTATCCATTTAACTAAGTTGTCCTCAAGTCCATTTTTTAATCAATGTGTAACTTTATGTAAACCTACAGATACTTACAACTTTATAGTAAACAGAAGCCTAAGGGTTTCTCTGAAACAGACTTTTTTATGTTAAAAAGAACTATGATAGAGTTAAAGGGTGAAGTTCGTACTTTGACCTCGAGGGGCATTTGATTCAAGTATCTGACCTACTCCTGAAGTGACTTGCCTCCTCATCCAGAACATACGTCATTCCGGCCAGTCACTGAAACTACAACTGGACTCATAGGCGGATCCAAAGAGGGGGTTGGGGTGGGTGGGTAATTGCAGGGGTGCGCACCTCCCTTTTGTCCTGAAAGTTTATTAAATAACAATTGAACCTCTCGTGAAAATGAAGTATGCACCCCTATTTCTCAAGTGTGTGCACCCCTATTTCTCAAGAGTGTGCACCCCTATTTCCCAAGAGTGTGCACGCCCCCTTTCTCAGCAAGCTGTTTCCTCCCCTGGACTGTCACGTATCACATTACAGAGCTGCATTGTGTGCACCACCAAGGCGTTCGTCCATTGTGTAATCCCTCTGACATGAACAGCCTGAAAAGTTGCTGAATCATACTATCTCCTTCTCGGACCAACATGACATTGCATGCATATAACCTTGTGGTTAAAACGTTCGCTCGTCACGCCTAAAACTTAGGTTCGATTCCCAGGTGAGTATAATGTGTAAATCCATATCTGGCGCCCGGACATGATATTGATGGAAACTGAAATAAACGGCTTTGAACTCACTCACTCACTCACTCGTTAATGTTCACTACTCCTCGAATATCGAATATCGAATCTTTTGAATCTGTTTGAGACTTGTAAACAGAAAACTCATTTGGTTCACTTCCTTACTGACTTCTTAAGTCGCCAATTCGCTCACATTGTATTTCCCAAAGAGGATCTCACTTGATTATTCCATTACCCCTGGTGATGAAGTCATAGATCATAGCTTTTGCCTATCTGTATTGCAACAAATTATCAAAATAAATGAGTGTGTTTTGTGTTACGCCGCTTTTAGCAATATTATCAATATCACGGCGGGGGACACCAGAAATGTGCTTCACACATTGTATCCATGTGGGGAATCGAACCGGGTCTTCGTCGTGATGAGCTAACACTAAAACGAATAGGCGTGCGTGTAACGGTATTCCAGTTATATCATGGCGTGTCAACCTAATGATCGACCAAAGCCATCAACATAATGTTGGATAACAGACCCGAGATGTTTACCGCTACGGTGAAACCCTCCAGCACGGGTATTGTGCAGATGAACCTTGAAATGTAATCACGGTAGAATATTGTGTAGTGAAGGTACACTGTCTGGCAACCATATGTAACAATTGTCTCAATACATTTACGAGTGTAAGTATTTTTTTTTTTTCAGTGAAGCGTAAGGAGTACCGACCAACATGGGTGAGATTTGTCCCCACTGTGGAATCGGGTTCAAGCGTCTGGCATCCCACGAGTGCAGGTGCAAGGATAAGAAAACATCCTCCAGCTCATCATCCAGCCTCAAGTCTGGTTTCTCTGTCAGTTCCAGCACACCCTCATCTTCAGTGGGTGGCAGTTCAGGAACTTGGCGACATATAACGCCATCAGCAGGTAACATTGCGGGTGCCTGGCGACATAAAACACCATCAGCAGGTAACAGTTCAGGAGCTGGGCGACATAACACTCCATCAGCAGGTAACATTACCGGTGCTTGGCGACCTATCACACCATTAGCGGGTGACATTTCGGGCACCCGTGGACACCCCCCAAACCACCAGATACAATAGGAAACAGTTCATCAGGGCGATCCAGTGCATCGGACAGTGCTAGAAGACGCAATGACCAAAACCATCTGAAATAGTGGTGAAGATATGTCCTGACTGTGGCGCCAACTACAGACACAAACATGAAGTCTGCCATTCTCGTGGGTCGGGAGCGGGAAGATAAAGCAGCCTGTGACATGAAGGAAGTGTGCCCTTACTGTGGCCGGTCGTATAAATATAGTCACACGGTGTGTCGAGGAAGACAGAAGTCAAATATATTCGTATTTCCTCAAAGTTGGGCACTTTACACATTTGGATGAATCAACAAATATCGTAATAGTATTTATGACATCTTGATATTTCTCATCTTTCGTCCGTATATAGAAAATAAGTACATCATTTGACATTTCAAATTGGTAAATTACAGTTCACATATACAATATTAATGCTATATCAATTTCGCTTGCAAATTTGAAATATGTAAGACACCATGCACCATATTACATAAATGCAAATTCAAAGTGTAAATAAATAGAAATACAATGACTTTATGGTTTAGCATATACTCCAGTAAATCAGTGTTAGCCTTGGGAACATGAAGTTAGAAACCGTTTGGGGATTCGAATCCCGAATCTGAATGTTAAGAAAACTCTGATTTGAGGTTAAAATATCGAAAACTGTAGCTCGGTTGTTTATGTTCTTAAGTTACCCAGGTAAACTGCGAGCACCTAGTATTTTAGAAGGGGGATGAAATAATGTATTTTGACATTGTTCGTCTTTCTTCGATCGTCAGTGAAGAGTTTCAGGACCGTTGACTATCTCCGAGGGTGCCAATCTGAAAAAAAACCGACAGTGAAAAACAATTAAGATTCGGGAATCGAATCCCCAATCCCCAATCCCCAATCCCCAATCCCCAATCCCCAATCCTTTTCTAACTAATGTTGCTGTTCGCCGTCAAGTTTAATGTAAAACGGACATTATGTGTGCAGTCAGGGAAGAGAGTCATATGAATATACGGACGATCTGGGTGAATCTGAAGGTCTTGCTACTGCTTTTCAAACAAGTTTGAATGTGAAAGAGACATATGCACGCCGGTGTGTTTTATCTTCAAAACGTGGCTTGTTGAAGCTATTCGGTATTTGTGTAATGATTTCAAAACGTGGCTTGTTGAAGCCATTCGGTATTTGTGTAATGATGTCAAAACGTGGCCTGTTGAAGCTATTAAGTATGTGTGTAATGATGTTAAAACGTGGCTTATTAAGAACTACGTGCTTTTTGTGTATGATGTCACAACTGACCCAGGCTTTACTTTGGTAGCTACATTATCCAGCACACAGTAGAAATGGTGTACGACAAGCAGATTGCCTTTTAAAATATATAAGAGCAGAAACTTGTAAAATATGCACTTATGTGCTGGAAAATATTGTTTATTAAACTTTGTATCCCAGCAGAGTGACGACTGTTTCCCTATTTCTTGTTCAATTGGTGGCCTGAGTGAGGGAGAAGCAAGTCTCAATCTGAAGGAGGAAGACCCGTGAGTACCACTAGTACATCAGCTGCCTGGCATGTCGCCATGGTTACCATCACAATGCTATTCTGAAATATCAACACTCTAGTCTATTCGTTGAAGCTTACATGGCAAAGAGCCCATTTTGTTATTGCTGACAATCATTGATGTTACCAAGTGCGGTCATTTTCAATATTTTGGCATTCAATTCTCAAGAAATCACATAAGTATCATTAACCAAATACCATGTCAATATCCATGGAAACCACAAACATTAAAATTCACACACTGGTGTTACCCCCAAAAGGCACATCCATGGATCATGGTGAATATGTGTACCAAGTTTGATAAAGCTAGCTTGTATAGTTTGGAAGATCTGCTTCGGACAATAAGACATCCTCATAGTCACAGCTTAAGTCATGTTTCCATGAAACAGTAAAACATAAAATTCATATCTGGGTCTAACACATGGTTTCAAAAGGCACATCTAGGGATCATGGTTGACATATGTACCAAGTCTGGTTGAGCTATCACGAATAGTTTAGGAGATGTGCTTCGGATAAGATGATATTCTCCTAGTGTGACGGACGCACGGACGGACGGAACTCCGTGACCAACTTCATTGTTGCGAGGGATAATTGAAGATCTAGTAGAGGATTTTAGTCATCTTCAAGTTTGCTTCGGATGGGTTGGTGACAAAGATAAATATAATCATGGGTCGGTTTGGGTCCTTCTAACAAATATTCATCTGAAATATGATAGTGGCATTGCCATTTATATAGTCAAAGTAATCCTTATGTTCGACGGATCGGCAAGACAAAATGTATTGATTTGTTGTAACTCTTAATTGTTTTTGTTTTGTGTTTTAAAGATGGTTGACTGTCATGGGGCAATATCACCATGGAGGACGCGCGGCCTGTGACATAAGATCATCTGAACTAAACTTTTACCGGAACTAAAATTGAAGATTGACATCTGCCTGCATCATGGTCAACACGGAGCTTGAACGACGACACCATTCTGCAACAGTAACAAGGACCTGCGGTGGAGGAAATGCCTGATTCTTCGTCCTTTCTCTCCATGGGAATCACTGTCAAATAGTGATGACATCAGGTGTTTGCGAAAAGGTGAGGGTATCCTGTCATAAATACGTGCAAAGGCTAGTCAACGATCAACTGTTGACGAGACATGCTTATGACTAAATTGGAATCGTACAAAGCATTCTGCTTTTGGCAGATTTGTTTAATGGTTGTGGAAATTGTTTACTATGACATGAGGGACACCAAGAAATAACTCTGCCTGGTGCACGATATACGAGTGAGTGAGATTAGTTTTACACGGCTTTTAGCAATATTCCAGCAATATCAAGATAGGAGACACCAGAAATGGGCTTCACACATTGTCCCTAAGTGGGGAATCGAACCCGGGTCGTCGGCGTGACGAGCGAACGCTTTAACCACTAGGCTACCCTCACTCACTCACTATGAAACAGGGACTGGTCAGCTCGGAGTCAACATTCTGTGTGTGAGTGGGGTATCAATGTAAAACTGTCAGAGTACAATAATAGACATGTATGTAGCACCTCTATCCACGCACTTGTACATGCTCAAGGCGTCAATACCCATTTAACCCTAGCTGCCTGTAAGAGGGTTAACAGTCACATGTCTTATCCATTCAGTGCTGGGTGAACAGAGGCAATTTTGAACAAACTCACACCTGCCTGAGGTGAGGCTACATGTGCCACGTGTGCATCGGTGTGGGGCACGACTGAATCCTGGAATCGTGTCACGCGTTAAGCTGCCAAACGCGGTCTCTCATTCAAGAACTTTCCGTGACAAACGTTGCTTAACTGACATATGATCTAGACTCTATGCAGCAATACACATACCACCACACACCAACACACACCACCACAAATAGCAAGTTTTTGATGGTAAGATTTGAAATGCGCCTCAAAAAACACAGAACATATACAGCTTTGTGGCTTACCACAGTGCTATTGCCATCATCTAAATGAGAAAAACACCCACAATTCTATAAAAAAAACACACAACGAATGGAAAGTATAAAGTTCGTATAGAGGACGTATAAAGTTCGCAGAGAGTATTTCAAGTAAACGAACAATTCTGAACGAAACAATATACTAATTGAAGTGACTGAATGTTGTTTAACGCCGTAATCGATCAAGTTTATATCTGTGAGACACTAGCCATAGCGCGTGAGTTTACTTTTAGGGATATTCAGCAACAATAACAATTTGGACCAGAGCCGGCCTTCACATATTGTAACTATGTAACACAGTACACAGGCTAAGCCCCCCCCCCCCCCACACACACACACACATACACATACACACACACACACACACACTTTTTTCAAGACCATATCTACCATATCTACCTTACCATAACTACAACAAAAAAATTCACAAAATTAGTCCCCCCCACTCTGAAAACCGTTCCTACGCCCCTGGTACAACCCGGTTTTCGGTGTGACGAGCAAACACTTTAACCACTAGGCTACCCCACTGGTATTCTACATGATTGAATTAGACCCGAAAGGCAAATATACTTCTCATCAGAAGTTTAGACTCACTTAAAACACTCACTATATGTTATGTATATTTATATGGTTACATCGAAGATTGATTTCTCCTCTAACATCCGGGAACCAACTGCAAACCTTATGCAGATAAATTGATCGAGGATCATGTATCAAATTGCTAAAGAGCATGTGCAAATATCGTGCACGTGAACAGCTGCGTTTTGGTGTAACATTTTGTTAAGAATTCGCAAATTTTCCCTGATTTGTATCATTTAATGAACTCATGACAATATCTTTTCAACGATACGAATTTGTTTTACAATACATCAGTTCATGTGTAAACAGAACCTTTAAACAGTATGGAATAGTTTGCAACATTTAGTTTAGAACGCTTAATTGAAATACGTGGCAACATTTACACTAGTGATTCTAAACTTTTGAAGGGAAGTATATGATGAAAGGATCCACGAAATCCGGTCATGTGGTGTTCTCTTAAAGGCAAAGTCCAGTCAAACCGATAGCACCCGCAACTCGCAAACATTACACAGAATATAAATAAATAAAATATCTGATTTTGAGGTAGTTTTTGATAAAGTCAGTTATTTTATTTTTACTCGGAGATTCTGGGTAAACGGTCTAGACTTGAAGATTTGTAAGGTTGTTTTAGAAATTGGTTCAAAGGCTACAGTGTTAGATGAGCTTTAGCATAAATGTTGATACTCTCGACAGGTCTATGAAAAACTAGTTTATACTCCATAGTATGTCTCAAAATAGATATTTCCGACGGCGTTACGATATTCCTTAAACCACAGGCAAACTTTAGCGCAAAGAGGGTTGAGCAACAGAGAGAAATGACCAGTTTTCTTATATGCGGGCGAAGCGAGCAAAGGTGGGCAACATACTTCCCTCGCATCGATTCGAAACATACAAAATAAAATATCGCCACCATCAAAGGTAGACACCCACTTCCTCAAAGGGTTGTGCTCTCAGATTTCTAACCTCATATGCAATAATTAATCACGTAAAATATATTTAATTCAACATTTTAAGCGCCACTCGTGCCATATCAGATCGTTCTTCGCCTCCATTAACCCACCCAGATCCGGTGACCACCGTCAAAGTGGGAGAGAAACAATCACGGATGAGTGATTATATATCGATAAGAAGATCTATTTATACTTCTCTTGAACAGTCAAAAGAAACGATCGATAAGTTGTGGTTATGTATATGTCCTGAGTGTCGGCTATGAACAGAAGAATTTCTCAGATTGATGTTCCTGGAATTCATTGAAGGCGGACGTACCTGGACATGCAAGTTAAGGTCTTGGCGCTGTTCGTTTGTTTGTTTGGTTGTTGTGTATCAATCAGCAATATCGGTTGAATTTTGAATCCCTTTCTTTGACGTTTTATCGAATCCTTTTTTCACTTATAATTGTTTTGGGTTTTATCACCCAATCTATTGAGTCTCCTCATACCTTAACCACAGTAGCTTAACCATTAATGGAAGTTCGATGTACTTGTATGATTGAATGTCAGGTATTACTCTTTCATAACAGATAACGTCAGGTGACGTGGCCAGATATGGAAAAGATATGTACATTGTTATAGACAAACCCATAAGTAGGGCAGTGGATGTAGATTTATCAAGTGCTTGAGTTGAAACCCGTGTGCATAGTTAAACTATAAGTAACAAAGCCAAGTGTAATGTGTAAGTGTAGTACTTTGGTGTATCCTTTCAAAGCTCAATTCAGGCTTCTCGTGTGATAGGTAAACTTATATCAATGCAAGTAAGGTGTTTAATTTGCATTCAAACTTACTGTACACATTTAGCTAAATGCAGCTTCTCTGTGTGGTTTCTGTAGCTAGTTTGTATGATAGCTACCTGAGATACACAGGTCCTCTGTGTGGTTTCTGTAGCTAATTTGTATGATAGCTACCTGAGATACGCAGGTCCTCTGTGTGGTTTCTGTAGCTAGTTTGTATGACAGCTACCTGAGATACACAGCTCCTCTGTGTGGTTTCTGTAACTAATATGTATGATAGCTACCTGAGATACACAGTCTTCTGTGTGGTTTCTGTAACTAATATGTATGATAGCTACCTGAGATACACAGCTCCTCTGTGTGGTTTCTGTAACTAATATGTATGATAGCTACCTGAGATACGCAGGTCCTCTGTGTGGTTTCTGTAGCTAGTTTGTATGATAGCTACCTGAGATACACAGGTCCTCTGTGTGGTTTCTGTAGCTAGTTTGTATGATTGCCAACTGAGATACCATGCAACAGTTCTATTAGGACATCCGGCCCAGACACGTTAGACTGACTCAAAGCCGACCTTATTTTATAACTTTGATGTCGATACCTAGACAGTGATATATGCCAACAGTATACAATCAGTGCCCTTCGTACAGGTTTGTGTTTTATCTACAATGATATATGCCTACAGTGTACCATCAGTGCCCTTCCTACAGGTATGTGTTGTATCTACAGTGATATATGCCTACAGTGTACCATCAGTACCGTTTATACAGGTATGTGATGTATCTACAATGATATACATGTATGTCTACAGTGTACGATCAGTACCGTTTATACAGGTGTGTGTTGTATCCACAGTGATATATGCCTACAGTGTACCATCAGTACCGTTTATACAGGTGTGTGTTGTATCTAAAGTGATATATGCCTACAGTGTACCATCAGTACTGTTTATACAGGTATGTGTTGTATCTACAGTTATATATGCCTACAGTGTACCATCAGTGCCCTTCCTACAGGTATGTGTTGTATCTACAGTGATATATGCCTACAGTGTACCATCAGTACCGTTTATACAGGTGTGTGTTGTATCTACAGTGATATATGGCTACAGTGTACCATCAGTGCCCTTCGTAAAGGTATGTGTTGTATCTTCAGTGATATATGCCTACAGTGTTACATCAGTACCGTTTATACAGGTGTATGTTGTATCTACAGTGATATATGGCTACAGTGTACCATCAGTGCCCTTCGTAAAGGTATGTGTTGTATCTACAGTGATATATGCCTACAATGAACCATCAGTACCGTTTATACAGGTATGTGTTGTACCTACAGTGATATATGCCTACAGTGTACTATCAGTGCCCTTCCTACAGGTATGTGTTGTGTCTACAGTGATATATGCCTACAGTGTACCGTCACTACCCTTCCTATAGGTATGTGTTGTACCTACAGTGATATATGCCAACAGCATACCATCAGTACCCTTCCTACAAGTATGTGTTGTGTCTACAGTGATATATGCCTATATGTACCATCAGTACCCTTCCTACAGGTATGTGTTGTATCTACAGTGATATATGGTTCAACACTGTCAAGCAAGTTACTCCTCTATATTTCATACATTTAGTGTATATCACATGACACCGCATTGTTGGGGCGTTTTTTATCCTATCATGTTGCTTGCCAATCATGATCTGCTCCGTTAACAATATTAATAGCATATGCTACTGACATACTGACGGAATGCATATCAATACATTACCCCACCACAAGGTCTTCTGCGCTTTCTACTGAGGCGGGGGAAGGGACGTGCAGTGTCTTGGAACTTACAAAGGCTAAGGTCAGGTTTTACTTTGTCTATACGTTCGCAGGATGTCAATTTTCCACCGACTTCGGACAACATTGGAGTAGATGTAACACAGACATAGTGGTTTGTGTACGTTTGTGTCTCCGCTGCTGTGGAGATTGACATAATTTTTTAAGAGTAATTACTCCCATGTGTTGCTGTGAATAGCAACGATCTGGTATAGGGTTTTATAAAGGACAATGAAGGAAAGACGTTTTTAACGGATATTTTTCAAGTTACAAATTCCCTTTTTTAAGGGACAGTTTGCATCGCCCGTCTTCTTTTACGTCCGTGGATAATAGACTTTCCTCGACTTTCTACCTCATGACGTGTTTTGTCGGACTCGTTGTAAGCCATGCGAAACCTTTCAGCCCCAGCATCATCAGGGGACAAAACAAAGGAATCATGGCGCAGATCCCGAAGACCTCAAGCACCACGATGGTCAAAATGAAGGGTTACCTTAAACCACACTTTTCTGACCAAACTAAGGGCAGAGTGATTTGAGAGTGTACCACTTCAAAACATTCGCCCCGTGAAGATCCGGGGTAGAATAGGTCTTCAGCAAACCATGTGCTTGCCATAAAAGGCGACTATGCTTGTCGTAAGAGGCGACTAACGGGATCGGGTGGTCAGTTTCGCTGACTTGGTTGACACATGTCATCGGTTCCCAATTTCGCATGCTCGATGCTCATGCTGTTGACCACTGGATTGTCTAGTCCAGACTCGATTATTTACAGACCGCCGCCATATAGCTGGAATATTGCTGAGTGCGGCGTAAAACTAAACTTACTCCCTCACTCAAAACATTCCTTAATCTCCTTGTGAAATGGCACCCTGCAGGTATGTGTTGTGTCAACAGTGATATATGCCTACAGTGTACCATCAGTACCTTTCCTTTAGGTAAGTTCTATCTACGTGGAAATATCACTACAATGTACCATCAGTTCCCTTTATACAGGTGAGTGTTGTATCTACAGTTATATGTGCCTACAGTGTACCATTAGTACCCTTCATACATGTGTGTTGTATCTACAGTTACAAATGCCTACAGTGTACCATCAGTACCCTTCCTACAGGTATGTGTTGTGTCTACAGTGATATATGCCTACAGTGTACCATCAGTACCCTTGCTACAGGTATGTGTTGTGCCTACAGTGATATATGCCTACAGTGAACCACAGTATTCTCCATTCAGGTATTTCTTGTATCTACAGTGATATATGCCTACAGTTTACCATTAGTACCCTTCCTTCAGGTATCTGTTGTGTCTCCAGTGATATATGCCTACAGTGTCCCATCAGTACTCTTCCTCTTTGTTTGTGTTGTACTTACAGTAATATATGCCTACAGTGTGCCATCAGTACCCTTCCTACAGGTATGTGTTCTGTCTACAGTGATATATGCCTTCAGTGTGTCATCAGTACCCTTCCTACAGGTATGTGTTCTGTCTACAGTAATATATGCCCACAGTGTGTAATCAGTACCCTTCCAACAGGTATGTGTTCTGTCTACTGTGATATATGCCTTCAGTGTGTCATCAGTACCCTTCCTACTGGTATGTGTTGAACCTACAGTGGAATATGCCTACAGTGTACCATCAGTAAGCCTACAGTGTACCATCAGTACCCTTCCTTTTGGTATGTGTTGTATCCACAGTGATATATGCCTACAGTGTACCACAGTACCCTTCCTACAGGTATGTGTTGTACCTACAGTGATATATACCTACAGTGTACCATCAGTACCCTTCCTTTAGGTACGTTCTATCTACAGGGATATGTTACTTCAATGTACCGTCAGTACCGTTTATACAGGTGTGTGTTGTATCTACAGTTATATGTTCCTACAGTGTACCATCAGTACCCTTCATACATGTGTGTGTTGTATCTACAGTTACATATACCTACAGTGTACCATCAGTACCCTTCCTACAGGTGTGTGTTGTGTCTACAGTGGTATATGACTACAATGTACTATAAGTACCCTTCCTACAGGTATGTGTTGTACCTACAGTGGTATATGCCAACAGCATACCATCAGTACCCTTCCTACAGGTATGTGTTGTATCTACAGTGATATATGGTTCAACACTGTCACGCAAGTTACTCCTCTATATTTCATACATTTAGTGTATATCACATGACACCGAATTGTTGGGGCGTATTTTATTCTATCATGTTGCTCGCCGAGCATGATCTGCTCCGTCAACAATACTAATAGCATATGCTACTGACATACTGACGGAATGCATATCAATACATTACCCCACCACAAGGTCTTCTGGGCTTTCTACTGAGGCGGAGGAAGGGACGTGCAGTGTCTTGGAACTTACAAAGGCTAAGGTCAGGTTTTACTTTGTCTATACGTTCGCAGGATGTCAATTTTCCACCAAGAAGAACTGGTTAAACACAAGTCGTGTTGTGTGTATGTGTGTATGTGTGTGTGGGTATGTTGGTATGTGGGTGTGCGGGAGTATGTGGGTGTGGGGGCCCTGTCCCTATAGAAAGTGTAATAAAGTACAGTTTTGTCAATAACTCACATATGTACAACACGTGGACGATTGCAACTGACTATGTTTTTATATAACTTTTTAATGACTGATCGTTCCTGTGACCAGTATCTGACATGATTCCGAGAGCAACAACACCGACTTCGGACAACATTGGAGTAGATGTAACACAGACATAGTGGTTTGTGTACGTTTGTGTCTCCGCTGCTGTGGAGATTGACATAATTTTTTAAGAGTAATTTCTCCCATGTGTTGCTGTGAATAGCAACGATCTGGTATAGGGTTTTATAAAGGACAATGAAGGAAAGACGTATTTAACTGATATGCTTCAAGGTACAAATTCACTTTTTACGGGACAGTTTGCATCGCCCGTCTTCTTTTACGTCCGTGGATAATTAGACTTTCCTCGACTTTCTACCTCATGACGTGGTACTTTGTCGGGCTCGTTGTATGTCATGCGAAACCTTTCAGCCCCAGCATCATCAGGGGACAAAACAAAGGAATCATGGCGCAGATCCCGAAGACCTCAAGCACCACGATGGTCAAAATGAAGGGTTACCTTGAACCACACTTTTCTGACCAAACTAAGGGGAAGAGTGATTTGAGAGTGTACCACTTCAAAACATTCGCCCCGTGAAGATCCGGGGTAGAATAGGTCTTCAGCAACCCATGTGCTTGCCATAAAAGGCGACTATGCTTGACATTGCTGTCAAAAGGGACAGAAAATTCAATGATATAAAACAATTCATTTGCTTTATCAAAAAGGACAAGATCAGGTTTGTTGGCTGGGATTCTTCTGAGGCTGTATATACACACCCTGTAATACGCGCCGTTGGTGATTGTTACTGAAATTCCGGAGTATTATGGGGAATACAACGGATTGTTATGGTAATTTAATGAGTATGCGTGTTTCAATTTTGTCTCCTTTTAGCGGTAAGTATTGACATTTTCACCTTTACAAGTGATGTGTTTAGATTCACTGATAATCATTACATGAAAATATGCATTTTCTAGGAAATGAAATTGTAATGGAGCAAAAAAACACTGTAAACTTTCAAAATGTTACCTCTTAAATCTTTTCTTGACTTAGTTAAGCGACAATTATGTTCTATTCAAATAATCTTAATTAAAGTTGTACACACTTTGATTTGCAAAAATCATTCTATCAAATGATAAATCAAAGATAAATGAAATACTGTCATTGGTTAATGCGTAATTACATGATTTCTGAGAGAGGGGTGCATTTTAGATACAACGGATTGTTACGTGACATTTTCCGGGTTGTTACTGAGCGAGCATATTTTTGGATACGGATGGTTATGAGATATTTGATTGATTTAAGTAAACTGATGAGGTTAAATTCAACTGTTTATCATCATCAGATCATGTTCTTTAACAGCAAAATGCGATATCGATGTCATAGATGTGAAAAAAAGGAGGATAACTTTGCCTCCAAAACTGTTATGAGTCAAAAACTGTTTGATGTCATTCACGGCAAGACGTCTAGACAACCTTGTAAACGTGCAAAGAGAAAATCACCACCAAAACTGAAAACATTATGTAAGATGGTAGTCAACAAATATAGAAAACAGACTTTAAACATCATCTTTGCCTATGACATATACCCACAAAGATATTAGAATTGGGAGCTATCCTCATTGTTTAGAAACCACTTGAAGAGACACAAATACCAGAATTCTGTTACTCAAAAGCTGAAATTTGCCGAAACTCTGAAGATCCCCAATTTTGCAAACTTGACTGTCATCACATGTTAAATAATCTGCATACCAAGGTGTGAGGCCAGGAATAGATGCTGCCGGAATATCAAGGAATGCTTGGTTAAAGGTTGCAGAAGACAGTAAAAGTAATGACACTGGTTTGAACTTATCAATGGTTGAAGATATCATTGTTAAATAAAGTAATGCTTTTGCAAAGAGAACCTTCAGTAGAGAGGTGGAATCAGAGATGATCAAAAATGGTGATTTACGGGAAGCCAACTTTTGCAAGGTAGTTAGGCAGTGGTACAGTGCAGAAGATGATGCAGGAATCTCAGCTTCTGAGCGATTTGAAAAGCGTTTTGCATTTAGAAACTGGCTTCTAAAAGATGCTGATTTGACATCATTCCCTCCGCTATTGTCCTACGTCAAAGGCATTCCAGGTGTTACTTACGAAGATCTATTGACATCTATTGAGAGAAAAACACAACTCTATGTCCATGTGAGAGAGCAGAGCAATTCTTTGGATGGTTCCATGATGTTGATCCAAGAGGTGGTGGTGTTGCATCCAAAGAAGCTATTCCCAGAGTCATTGCCACAGCAGCTGAGCAACTTAAAAAGGGGAAGTGTACCTGAAAACATCACAATTTTCCGTTCTGTGAAACAAAATGGAATTTTGAATAAGTTAATATCAATACTTGAAAATATACACTCATTGTTCTTACAATGAAGGTATAACCCTCAATATAAGTGCTGAAATGTTATGCCAATATGAGGCCTTTGTTTGCCGCGCTAAACAAGTCAGAGTTACTCCCCTTTGATTATGACGTAATTGGTGCCAATTGATTTAGACTGGTTTCTTGTCTAGTCCCAAAGCAAAAGATATTAATACTGAAAATAATAACGTGAAAAAAGTGTGTACAAGTATGAAAGAAGCACTAGAACTGAAAACATAAGCAGCAGGCCGATTGATCATGTGTATTTTCATTCATACACATGACATCACTATCGGGAAGCGACTTTCACTAAAAGCGTATTCACCGACACGAGTACACCGGATATTTGGAAGAAAACTTTCGTTCTTTCGTTCCATGCATGTTCTACAACTTATGAGCAAGTGCATGCAAGTAGACGAACAGATCGCTCACAGTATGAGAAAATGATACACAGTGTAAAATCTGAGCTTGGCTTTGTTTACATTTCAAACATGTGGACCTTTCCCGGCTCGGCATTCGTTTTTACCTCTGGTATATTTCGCTAGATTTCACTGAGACACTTGGTATTGGTGGCAAAGACCACTTGTCATTCAATTGTGAACTGTGTGAAGAATTCAGGGATTCGTATAAAGAAGTTGATATTGAATTGTAGTTGGGATGTAATGGGCGAAACATAACCGACATAGGTCTGACGTGTTTTTATAAACACTCTGCAATATGGCTGAAAGTTCTTGTTTTCCAAAACATTCTCAGCGATTCTCGGTTCATCGACGATGTTTCAGAATTGGTGGTTCGATTAAACAGCAATAGATACTTCACATCATTAAATTTTCACAATTGGTTTTAACTCTTGTCGACTCGTCTGAACACCCTTGTCAGGCTATTCCAAACAGCCATGTCGGGCTATTCCGAACAAACGGTGTGTTATAAAAATGTAGCTGAGATCGAAATGTCATTGCTTTGACGCATTATCGTTTGTTATCAATCGTGTTCAGAAGGTTGATAAACACTTTCCTCGTTCCTGGTACTGAAATTTGCAAAGTATGAAAAGTTCAGTAACAGGAACGAGGAACGAGGAAAGAGTCCCTTGATCGATAGTATTTGTAAAGAACGAATTGACGTCAAATTGAAATTCTAACAAGGATGTAACTGACACAAAATACGTCCCCAAATTCAAAATAAGCCTTGGTAACATTAGTCACAAATGTTATTTGACTGGTCACTTACAGTCTGTTCAGGATAACCCTGATAATCGAGTACTATTCCTGTATAAAAAGCATGACTTGTACTTCCTCAGTATCTTGTGAAAAACAAACAAACAATTGCATTGAAAAAAAAGATACGTTTCTTGCATATAAATATATGATAAATATATTTCATGATTTACTATTACATTACAGGCGATAATTCTATCGACTGCTCGTCATTTGGCTGAAGACAAAATTTGTCAACTTTTAAAAAAAGAAACACTTACATTAGTGTAAATATTTTAACATTTATCCATTGATCGCAAGTGTTTTTGCGATTCGTTTATTTGGGTTTAAAAATAACTAAATTCGACAATTTCCTCATATCGTTCTGCACAAATTGCAGATCTGCAGGACTTATTACTTGATCGATCGTATCAACTGACTTGTATGTATACTGAGTCAAAAAAGAAACTTCACAAAATGTAATTTGAAAAATAATGAATTCTTCTTCACTGATGATACATCTATGTATCCGAAATGGGATCCCTATCTTTCGACTCTAGAAAAACGTTAGCAAAACCCACTCAAACCCATCCATTCGTCGTGCAAATGACGTTAGTGCCAAATCAGGTTTTGCACGTGCAGTCGATCACATGATCTTCGCATCGAAGTTTTCTTCATATGCACGTGTTTGCATTGGCCTCAAGAATTGAAAAAACACGTTTAAACCACAGTTCTAACGGTACTTGAAATGCCACGATTGTCAAATGTGCAACGTGAATGTGCCGTTGGCATGTTGCAAGCGGGAAGATCAAGTTATTGACGTCGCAAGAGCAATGGGATACAGCCGTCGTACTGTATATGACTTGCGATGTCGTCTACAACAAACTGGCACCACTTCTGATCGCCCAAGATCGGGTCTGGAGACGACGTCGTGAACGGTATGCCAAATGTTGTGTACAGGAAGTCGACAGATTCGGGGGCGGAAGTTGCATGGTGTGGGGTGCTTTCTGTGGGAACAACCGTTCCCGACTTCTGGTCCTCCGTGGAAACCTCATAGCTGCTGCTTACCGCGACCAGGTGCTCACCCCTGAACTCGTTCCTTTCATGGCGGCTCATGGCCCAGGTCTACAGTTCCAGCATGATAATGCTCGGTCGCATACCGCGATGTTGACACGAAATTTCCTTCAAAACGCTGGAATCAACCTCATGGACTGGCCATCGAGGTCCCCTGACCTTAATCCAATAGAGCACGTTTGGGATGCACTTGGGAGAAGGCTTCGTGGTCTTAGGAACCAACCTCAGAATTTGCAGGAACTTGGCGCTGCCTTGCAAGAGCAATGGCGCAGAATCCCCAACCACGTGTTCACAAGCATCAGGCAGTCGATGAGGAGACGGTGTTTGGCAGTGGTGAATGCGCGGGGCGGCCATACACGATATTGAACTGAGAAATTTCGCATTTTTATTCTTGTGACTTGACATTCTGTATACCAATGTTTTGGAACGGCGGTGTAGCCTAATGGAACTGATTATGGCACTGTCAGTGTATCGAGTACATCACACACATCTCAGCAATGAAATAATAACAATTTAACCATCTTACCATCTTTTGTTCTTTTATAGTGCCCTGAAGAAAGAATGTGAAGTTTCTTTTTTGACTCAGTATATGTTCTTTTTTAGGCTGAAGGGGTAATTTCTCATGAAAACTACTGTTGTTGTTTCAAAATATCATATCAACGGTCTTATAGGACCAAGCAAACACGATTATCTAAGACCAATATAAACATTTGGCCTTTCCTGGCACTTTTCGTATCTGCTAACATTGACTTACGTAACTGAAATTAAGTAATTGATTTAATTTTATTTCTTTTTTACTTGTTTCGATTTATATTTTGTATGTTAAACGACAGTCTGCTGGAAGGTACTCAAGAAGCTCTGAAGCTACACACTCAGAAAAAGCTGTCACGACCAGCAAGTTGAAAAAAACATACGGAAATAGAATTTTGTTCGGTAATAGACGCTTGTTCGGTAATACGCAAAACGCAATGAATGATGATTTAGTAATATGTATGTATTTTTCAATAAATTTGCCCTCCCTTCAATGAGCGGATGATTTCATAGAAAAGCGAATATTTCAAACAGAATTCAAAACAGCGAAGTACATTAATCTTCGTGATGTATTTGGATATGGTTTCGACAAGTGAGGGTTGAAGAGGGACATAAATTGTACGATTTATGAAGAAATTAAGTAGCAACTTCTTTAATTGCTGTAAGAAGATACTGTTGGAAGGCGACCGACTCAGGTTAAATGTTATACACTTTGGTTACATGGTAACACTTTTCGTACACAATGTATACCTTTGTTCCAAAGCGCAATGTCATTGCAGTGTGGAACTGACTGGAACAAGAGCCAGCTGACGGCCAGGCAACAAAACGGTTAAAACGGTAGCCAGCGCATCGAGACACAAGAACCACACCTGTACCTGCACCACGTGAAATGGGTCAAATAGAGTATAATGACGTCATTTGTTTATAAGTTGGGCACCAATGGCGTCATTTGCAAGGGACATAAGCCATGGTGCGTTTATTGTGGACACAGAACTTTCGCTTAATGTGCAAAATATGAATTAATATAATGCAAAAAGGAAATTAGTTACTTATGATATCTGTACTGTTTTGGCTGTGAGACTGCTTGACAAACACGTTTTATGCAGAAAAAGTGCAAAACAAAAAGGTTTATTTTCGTGTAAACTTGCCCTTTAATCCTAATAGGTGATATTTCACAACGTAACATCCTGTGTTGGGTAAATGTATACGCTTCCGCTCCACTTTCTAACCCTGCGTTACAACCCTCCCAATAGATGTGTGCTTGGACCTATGGCTCAACCAATCAAATTGTTTTGCCGCCAATGTAGCGATACTATTTCAATGATAAAGCTATTTGATGCAACATGGATCTAAACACCCCCTGACTCCTCCAATCCCGATAGCTTCACAGTGTCAATGGTTTCGAGCGCTGTCTCGGACATATCGACGAATCTGTAACTGTTTGTTGTCAAAACAACGTTAAATGTTTTTGTGCTAAAGACAGTTTTTTTTATTTTTGATGATTTAACATTACTTGCCACGACAACAACCCGTAACATGCACATTCTCAGTTAAACTTAACTTTGTAACAATCCGTTGCTAAACAATTACACCCTCCCCTAATCAACATCAATTATCAACAACAAAAAACAATCATAAGTGTTAGTCTGATGTGAAATTGTTACAGAATATTGATTAAAGATTAAATGGATTATTTTGTCCACATTATGATATTTTAAGTTTTCTTTTCATTGAAAGACATTGAGCGTAAACAAATCAGCAACGATTTTGCCTAAAACATTCAATTGCCATAATTTGCCAGCAAAAACGACGATTCCCTAAGGATGTATCATCAAGTTGACACCAAAGTGCATTTTCACAACTAAAACAAGTGATATAAACTTTTCCTAAGCTAAAATAAATACGTACACAACACGGAATTTCAGTAACAAGCACGTCATCAACGGCGCGTATTACAGGGTGTGATATAGGCGTGTTCCATGGAAGGTTGAAAGCCCTGGACATGTTCAGGGTCGTACCATGGATGTCATGAAGGGCCTCCACATTAATCAAACCCCGACCTCCAGAATTGATTGGCATGTATAAACGATTGAGAAAGGAACGAGGGTGGTGGGCTCTGTTATCAGACATGATCCTTCTGGTCAGACGGTCAAGATTCTGGATGTCTTGTTTTGTCCAGTCAACTACTCCAAAGGAATAGGAAAGGACTGGCTCAGCAAAAGTATTGGTGGATTTGACCTTGTTTCGAGCATTCAGCTCTGAGCTCCCGATTTTCTTTAAGCGAGATTTATACTCAACCCGAAGTTTGTCTTGAATCTGGGCATTCTTGAGTTTGTCTCAAACTTGCATTCCAAGATAGGTGTAGGCCTGATCTTCCACAAGATGCTCAATAACTCCCACCCCCCACCCCCCTTGTAACCTGACCGATCCATCATTGCTACGTTTCAAATGAAGAGTATTACATTTGTCGAGTCCAAATGCCATACCAATATCATTAGAAAAGGACTTGACAATGAGAACCTGTTCTTTCAAATTGGTATCTCATTTGGCAAGGAGCTCGATATCATCCATTTAAAGGAGATGAATTAGCGATGTTGGGGATCTGTGCTGAGGATGTCCGGGTTGGTAACCCTCCTGTCTATTGAGCAGAAAGCTCAAAGGATTTAAAGACAAACAAAAAAGCGAAGGACTGTAGGAGTCCCCCTGGAAAATTCCCCTTCTGATTCGAATAGATTCCGAAGTCTGCACCTGCCCTTGCGAGTACATCTCAAGTTGACCAGCAACTCATTAAAGACTTGAGTAAATCAACTAGTCGCTCAGGGAGGTCAATACACTGAAGAGACTTCAGAATCCATTCGTCAGGGACATGCATTTTTGTAGTCAATCCAGCACATGGAGAGGTTGCGGTGATATGCTTTAGCCTCTTCCAAAATCATTTTTTGTAGAAGAAGTTGATCCTTGCATCCCCAACATCCCTTTCTCGCTCCCTTTTGCTCTCTATAAATTATGTCATTAGAAGAGCAGTAAGATGACACAAGGTTGTCAAACACCCTGTGAAGATTTTATATTGTGTATTCAAACATGTGATGGGGCGGAAGTTTTTGGGATCAGTCAAGTCTCCTTTTTTGGGAAGGAGTATTGTGCGACCTTTGCAGAACCATGGAGGAACACCACCTGTGTCCACGAGAGAATTGAAGCAGTGAAGTAATAGTGTTTGGACACAGGGGAATAGTTTCCATTACCGGTTTCGAATGCCATCAGACCCTGGAGCTGTATAAGATTTACACTTTTTTATAACACTTTTCAGGCAATCTGGTGAGATGTAACAGACAAACGACCTAGTTAGTTTCTCGTGCATTGCATGGTCATAATCACGGACCCACGGTGCCTCAAGTTTACAGTCACCGGGTACAGACTACAACTGTTTCCAGAACCTGTCATTGGCATCCATGGGAGGACGTTTATCATGCTCACCATCACCGTTTGTTTTAAGTTGCCTGTAGAATTGTTTTTTACACTTTATTTTGTTTGATGAATTCTTTTTTCCCCCATTTTTGCTTTCTTTCAGTCCAAACTTTATTTTTGCCTTTAGAGGATCGACAATTTGGAGAAGTATGTTTTCTTTGGTTATACTGTAATTTTAATTATCTCCAAATTGACTTTTGTCGTTTAGACAGGATTCCCTGGTGATCTTAACTTTAGGCACAGCTCTATCCAGGAAATGTATTTTCTAGTTTCAGTCAGTTTTACTTGAAACCTGTTTTTCTTTGGTGTATTGTTCTTAGTATTAGATGATTTTTCTGTAGAAAAAAGTGTGAAGTTCCTCCAAGGTTTCGAGCGGCAGCATAGACACAACAATTAACTTCAGGTAATGAACAGTCCGCAGAAAGTTTCATAGAAAGAATGTCATTTCATAAATTAATTTCATTTTTGGGAAAAGATTCACTTGTTTGTTTGATTGGCCTCCGTTTTACTAAAGGTATATCAGATATTTCATCATAAATAGAATGAAACAAAGTAAACATGGGATTTTCGGAAAGATCTGCAACTGAGGAAGAGGAAGAGGAAGAGTGAGGGTCTGAAATTTCGGGGACAACTGGCTCTATACCAGAAGAGTTTCCATCAGGAAGAGGAAAGAGGTTGACGCGGACATGCATTAGAAGTTTTGAGTCTGCTGCCACTTAAGCATTCTTCTCATGCAATGGTTCCTGACAGGCACCAGTTTTGGGTTGAACTGGCTCACGGTGCATGAGATTTTTAAGACGCCGGAATTGGTCTCGGATATTTTGCTCCGTCAGCTAAGCATACATGGGCATGGCATTGTCCCAATGCAGCTTAAACGACTTGCTGTTTATTCGTCAATTATCAGGCCATCCCGTCGCATTAGCACACTCAAGTAGTGTGGATTTTAGATGGATATCATAAGGTAAAAAAAATTATGTGAGTGAAAACATATTTATCCAAGGTAACTGTGACCCCCTCGAGACTCGCTGAGCAAGACCTCAATCATTCTCTTCCCACAGAGGTTACTTGTCATATCTTCCTACTAACCTCTGTTCTAATACGGCCATATTTCCCGGTTCTCGCAAAATCCCCTAGCGGCAAAAAAGTGCAACATGAATTATCTCCCTTCTTTCTATCCAATCAGAACACGTGTAACATCGACTTAGATCCAACTTAACAAATACAAGCAAACGTGGGACCACAAATATCTCTCCTCTGCTGGGACTTGTGTTGATGTGACACGGAAGACATTTACTGGCTAGCTCTCCGTTGTCAACGAGGGCGATGGAGTCGCCATTGATCCGCCATTATATGACTGAGTTCTGTCTACAAAAAACTTTTGCGCATCGTGCAGGGAAGATGTTCTAGTGTTCCCGAAGCATACGGAAATTACCGGGGCCTTTCGAATGATCTCTTTTAAAACAACGTTGCTGATTGCACAACTAAATCTGATTGCAACCAATCACGAATCCTTAACACTCGCACCATGAAAGGGTCGTATTAGAACAGAGGTTCGTAGGAAGATATGACAAGTAACCTCTGTGGGAAGAGAATTGACTTTGATATAAAAGCATTGAATCCGACAATATCGTTTCTAAGATAGTTGACACTTTGCTGAATTCAACAACCAACTGTTAACTAGAATTTGAGGTATTCGGTTGACTTGCCAGCATATGGCCTGCTTTATCCGGTATTGTACTCATGACTACACTCTTTCTTTGCAATGGGACGTAAGCCGCGAGTAAAATCCTATTACTGATGACTTTCATTAAATAATGATCCTTATTCTCTGTAAGCACATAGGGAGAAACGAGAGTGATGTTCAGTAGCCAGTCGATTTGGGGTGATATCATCATCTATCGGTTATCATCGGTAAGGATTAGATGGTACAAGGTGTTTTTTGAGAGACATTGTTTAAATCACCTTGACCACTATCAATGCTGCGACCAACACCCTTTCATCATTGTTGTTACGGACAAGATTGTATCAGTGTTGTTTACATGTCTCCAAGTTTCGACATCATTTAAATCTCCTAGGTTACCACCACCACCGGAAGTTGTCAATTACTTTTGCTTGTAAATGTTGTTTTTTAACTGTAAGGCATATAACTTGCCATCAACACCAGGTTCAGCGAATCCTCGCATGTCCCAGAGATCGGAGCGCGCTATGGTAGCGCATTTTTTAACACAATGCGTTCCAGGTTCTTTAGCGTTTATTGTTCTTAATATGCAGCGTCACGCGTAGATACCCTATATGTATTGGTCGGTGTTTTATGTCTAAAACGAACACTTTGGGTTCCGGGACCCTGCATTAACTTTTAGTACTGCAATAAGGGGAAAAATTCGGTTGTACGTTATACCACTGTTGTACGTTTCATCTTTCACCACAACGGTCCTCAACAGAGTCGAAGGACGTTGAATATTATCCATTGTGCTAATCTTATCGAGATGAATGCACAGCTCTTGACAGGGAACAATATCCGGTAATTTTGAGCCCGCCATGGTGGTTTTGGGTAATAATTCATTCGATGTTAAACCGAGTGTTTTCGCTGAGGAGGACCTGGCGAGGGATGTTTCCCACTGGTTAATGTAAGCCTTCCTTCCTACTCAGTCAGCGTGAGGCTGGCTCCTTGAGGTTAAACAATTCCGTCACTCAGCGAACGAATGCTATAATAGTTGTCGGACAAAATGTGGCCTTCTCTATTTATAAATAGCTTGTTGTTGTTTCTCTTGTTATTTATATTAGTCCATGACATGCAATGACATGTTATCGATAGTGTAAAGGAGTTGAATGGGCTTACCAATCGTGATTCCGGAGAGCGTGACAAAATGTTAAATGTACAAAGGTACTACATTATACTTTCAATGTGTACATGCTGGGAGTGTTTTATCCTAAAAGCAATAATGTAAGCGCTACTGATCTCATGCAACCGAGACACACGGTCGATGGTTCCCATTTTCGAGGTCAGTTTAAAAATTATAGGTTTTTGGTAACAAATGTAAAAAACGGTACACTCTGGCAAATTCAATTCAACTTTTCACGTTTCAGCGCCCTGTTCCACAGGATAAAGCATGAGATCAACAAACAATCTGTAAGAATCTTATTACCGCATTTGGAGGATTCAGTAGGGACCCATAGACGATTGGAAAAAATTGAAAGGGTTTTCTAAAGTGCCGTCAGACTGAACAATTGGATTCGAACGTACATGTAGGCATGTACGTGGGGATGAATGACACAGAGGTGCATAAAATCGACCCAGTGATCCGCTTACATGACTGATTACAAGCGTTTCACGACAGATTTGGTTTGTGTGGCTGTAGTAAACTCTCTTGCATTTTCGGGAAGCAATTGTCTTTTTCTAAATTACAAATATATCCATTGCAGCCGAACGTAAATGACACGACCTCGACATCGAACATTTACAGACCACGCAAGCTGAATACGCGAGAAGAAGGATGCGATGAATCGATGTTATTAATGAACAACTGAAACGAGAAGGTCACACCGGTTAAGAACGTTTAAGGACATAGACAAGGCCATGCACGAATACTATTTTGTCACGGGAAAACAGCTTGAGTCACTCAGCGATATGGCAACACTCTCGCAGTACTAAACACCTTCCCCAGGTCAGAAAGACTGCGAGTTGACCTTCGTGGTGTTAGGCCTAGCCGCGGCGGTGGTGATGATTGCTAAGCAATTGAACTAATGTGTATCTATGTGTGTATAAGATGAAACATGCTCCGTATCATTGCAAATCGTACACCTCAAAAAGTTGAGACTTGCGGTCAGAAATTCACTACAGAGTATTGCAGAATTCACGTGATGACAATAAGGAAAGGTCACTTGAACTGCATGTGCGACGTTTGCGGTGTTGGAGTGAAATATAATTATCGTCTGAGTAAAGCCCAAAGGTGATGCCCTCAGGTTTCAGTTTATGTGGGAAAAGAAGAAAAATTACGTTCACGAGTATCGACGACATCGCAAAATAAAAATTTAAACGAGGGACTTGATCAGCACACCACTGTAATGCTAGCTCGTCAACTGGTCAATCAAAGTTAAAAACAACCAATTAGACATCTGTTCACTCTAGATGATACCCATGTCTACTGTACCAAAACTCAAGGCTCTGGCAAAAAGTCGTGTCTGACTGGTTATTCACGCATGAGAAAGGCCGAATTGATGACATTGATGGAAATATGTCAAACCTCCCATCGTAAAAGAACTCTAAGTTCAAGCTCGGGAACTCGCGCTGAGAGGCTATTCTCGCATGAGCAAAACAGAATAGTTGACATTGCTCATAGACACCAAACTGGTAGAGCTGAGATTTGTGCCCACAGAACTCACCATTGAGAAGTATCTGAGTGGCTGGTGGATGGTAGTGAATTCTAATATCGACCTTGATAGCATTAAACCCATCATAGCTAGCAAGGTCAACGATCAACGATTTCCAGTAAACGTTCATTCGGACAGACTTCGAGCTATCCAACGGACGATGGGCTAAACTAGTCAAACCCACCCCATCTCCCAAATGGCTAAGGTAGAAAAAGCAAACATTTTGCAATTACTGTGTTCGAGCACGAGGGGGAATAAAAGTATCATGCATAGACTAAGCCCTGTTACAGAAAAAGATGTGCGAAGGCTCAATATATACTTCCCATCAAAAGTTTAGACTCACTGAACACACCCACTATATGCACGCACCAGACATGGGTTCAATTACTTTGAAATGTAATTAATTAAATTACAATTACTTTGATTTTCCTCAATTACAATTACAAATACAATTACACCTTAAATTAAAATGTAATTAATTACATTACAATTAATTACCAATGTAATTAATTACAATTACAAATTACTTTGTTAAAAAAACAAAACAAATATATTTTTGTATTCCTTTAATCACTAAATCCAATTCATTGGTCACTAAATCCAATTTATATTTTTGTCATCAAAAAGTGAAATGCAAAATTAGATTATATCTACAATGTACACTATTTGATCAAATTTGTATTTTGCATATTTCTTTGGGCTTATTATCAAATACACACCTCTATCATCTCTTGTTGCAAAAAACACTTTGTCCATCACTGTTACCTTAGGTATACTGTATCATGACATCATTACAGGCCTACATTACAATATATAATCAGCCGGTCTCTCTATCTGACATAATCCACATTAACATACTAAAGGATTTGTCAACTTGGATTTATGGCTTATTACCTTTCATGATTATAAAAATAGGACTACAGTTCAGTAAGATTTTGAATATCCTATCCTATGAGAAATAAACAAAGAGGCCATTTTTATAGGAACTTGACTAATAGTACTGTTAATCCCCCATTTCCTCAAATACCAACCTACATTCAGTCATGCGTTACTGATTCCCTTTGTTTCACAAATGTGCAGATGGTGATAGTTACAAAGGCTTAGACATTCAAATCTCTTTCAAAACTTAACACCTGCTAGAGTATATACCGACAACAAGCATCTTATTGAAAAACACTGCTTTGTCCTCATTATTGTACAGAATATAATTGCAAGGGTTGCCTGATGACCACCAAAATAAAAAAGTGAGATGTAATTTGATGTAATTGAAAAAGTAATTGAAAAATTCAATTACATTGAGATTTTAATTAATTAAATTACAAATTACATTTTAAACATTCAATTACAAATTACATGCAATTACATAGATTTTGGTAATTAATTACATTCAATTACAATTACAAATTACAATTACCCCATGTCTGGCACGCACACACACACACACACACACACACACACACACACACACACACACACACACACACACACACACACATATGTATATATACATACGTCGAAGATTGAGTTCACCACTAACTTGGGAGAACCAACTGCAAACCTTATGCAGATGAATTGCACGAGGTTCATGCATCAAATTGCTGAAAAGCGTGTCCAAATATCATGCATGTGAACAGGTGTGTTTTGGTGTAAAGCTCTGTTAAGATATCGCCATTCGTTTTATCATTTATTGAACTCATGATAATCTTTTCAAGTTACAAATTTATTTTACAACACACTAGTTCATGTGTAAACAGTACCGTGGTGTTCCATAATCTTCGTGGTTATGATTCTCACTTAATCATGCAGGTTATCTCGAAAATCAACGGTAACTGCATCCCCAATAACATGGAAAAATATATCTAGTTCTCATTAGATGGTTTGAAATTCATAGATAGCGTTCATTTTCTGCTATCGTCGCTCGACAGTTTAGCGAACGTGAACAAACCGGATGCCTTCATCATAACAAATCAATACACCAACATGTCAACTGGACCTTTGTTGCTGAGGACGAATACATTGACGATTGGTCTAGATTCGAGGAAACGAAATTGCGTCCCATCAAATCATTTTGTAGTAACTTAACCGAATCAGAAATAACCAATGACGATTACTAGCAGGTAACTGACCTGCGACAAAGTAAGCTGTAAGAATTTAGGTAACTACTAGGATCTTGAAAACTGCTGCTCGCCGATATTCAGAAGAAAAACGTGTTTCGATACCCGACCGCGTCATTCCAAAAGACGCTAAAATATGGTATTGTTGGTCCCTGCCTGGCGCTCAGCATTAATGGGTACAACAAGGACTGGTCGGCTCGGAGTCAGTATAATGTGTCTGAGTGGGGTATTCATGCTTCACTGTGGAATGGTATCTCAGTGGGCTAGCACTAAAACCAGCTTAAGTCTGGGCTAGTACAAGCAGACGCACATACACATACACACGCATGCACGTCGTCATATGAGCGAAATATTCTCAAGCACGACGTAAAACCCAATTTCACCTCACCTCACCTTCGATGGAACATCAGATTGAACATGGATTTAAGAAAACGGGCCACCACTGATTTTGAAGAGAATCTATTTAAGCTCATGAACAACTCTCCATTTGGTACAACAATGGAGAATTTGAGGAAGTGCGTGAATGTGAAGTTAGCTAGATCTCATGAGGAAGAAAAACTTAGGAAACTGATAAGCGAGCCCGGCCTTCAACAAAAGTAAAATATTCAACGATGACTTAGTGGCGTTGCACATGGGCAAGAGTCACCTCAAATTCAACAGACCAGTGTACGTTGGTATGAGTATTCTTGATCTTGATCTCTTCGAATATCTCTACTACAACGAACTCAAGAAGTAATACGGTGATAGATGCGAGGTGTTGTATACCAACACCAATTTGTTGTTGATGGAAATTCAAACTGAGGGCGTGTTCGAGCACATGGTGGGAAAAATAGACATTACGATACGAGTGACAACCCAAAATACCACGCCCTCCACAGCTTGGCGAATAAAAAGGTAGTCGGGAAAATGAAAGACGAATGTACTGGGGACCAAATTGCTGAGTATGTATGATTAAGACCTAAAATGTAGTCGATTAAAAAAACTAACTACAGAGAGATAAAAAAGGCTAAGGGTGTTGAGAAAGATGTTGTGAAAAAAGAAATATAACCTGAACATTTCAAAGAGGCCCTATTTGATAGACGAACGTTCAAACACGAAATGAATACTCTGAGAACTGACAAGCATAGGATATATGGCTTAAGGTTGAACAAAACGTCGTTGTCACCAATGAATACAAAAAGATGGATTGCTGACGATGGTGTAATGACTTATGCCTACGGATACAGCATATTATAGGAAATCTAATAAGATAAACAATGGATAAAAATTACTACAGACCACGGGGATATTGGAAAGGAAGAGGACTAATCCAAAAACTATGGCTAAGGTATCCAAAGATGTTGCTAAGGATTGGTTAAAGAAATAGGCAATATCGCAAATATACTTGCCTCCTTTTTTAGTATTACTTGAAAGACGGGCCATAAGCAGAAACTTCTGCATTGACGATTTTCCTTACCAAAACCAAAGAAATCATAAGAGAATAACGCTGAATTGTTTCCTCGATGTCAATGCGTATTCGTAATTAATTTTTTTTTCTCTTTCATGCAAAGACATCGTTGGATGTTCCGGCACATCCACCGCCATTTCTAGGGGACTCCTGGCAGCTTAATTAGCCAGAAATAACGCCATGAACGGAAGTGGTCCAGAGCACCCCTCGTAATACAACTCAGGGATATGTGCGAGGTAGTACTAATTCCTACAACTGACGCCTGTAAATATGTGCTGTGTTACAAGTTGGACTGTTAAATATGTGTAGGCATACGTGTTTTCTAAAGCTACTTCTCTCAGTGGGAAAAAAACTGAAACGTAGATTTATAAAAGAACGACATTTCCAGTAAACATCTTACCCACGTGTGGGTAATATATATAATTATATGTACTTCGCTAGACTTTGAGAACGTTTATTTACTGTACTTAATCTTACTCAGTGATTTGATCTGTTAATGAGAACACAGTGAGCATAAAAATTATTGTTTTTTTACAGTGGTCAGTGTAACCAAGAGTAACGCGGACATCTTTTCCACTGGAAGCAGTTCCTTCGTTTTGTGAGCCGACACCGACCGACATTGACCGTGATCAGGGAAACGCTACTTTCATACCCTGGCCCGTCACTCTCGTACAGAGACACAGACACCTCCACCCCCACACACCCCTACGCACTCTTCCTCCAACGGTGAGAGACAGACACCTGACTCTACTACCTCACCTTCCAACAGGATGAGACAGAAACCACCCTCTACGCCCTCCTCCTCCAACAGTGAGACACACACATTTGCCCCTACTACCCCACCTTCCAACAGTGAGAGAGAGACACCACCCTCTACGGCCTCCTCCTCCAACAGTGAGAGAGAGACACCACCCTCTACGACCTCCTCCGCCAACAGTGAGAGAGAGAAATCACCCTCTACGGCCTCCTCCGCCAACAGTGAGAGACAGACACGACCCACTACGCCCTCCTCCTCCAAGAGAAAGAAACAGACACCTGAACCTACTACCCCATCTTCCAACAGTGAGAGACAGAAACCACCCTCTACGCCCTCCTCCTCCAACAGTGAGACACACACACTTGCCCCTACTACCCCACCTTCCAACAGTGAGAGACAGAAACCACCCTCTACGCCCTCCTCCTCCAACAGTGAGACACACACATTTGCCCCTACTACCCCACCTTCCAACAGTGAGAGAGAGACACCACCCTCTACGTCCTCCTCCTCCAACAGTGAGAGACAGAAACCACCCTCTACGACCTCCTCCTCCAACAGTGAGAGAGAGACACCACCTTCTACGCCCTCCTCCTCCAACAGTGAGACACACACATTTGCCCCTACTACACCACCTTCCAACAGTGAGAGAGAGACACCACCCTCTACGACCTCCTCCTCCAACAGTGAGACACACACACTTGCCCCTACTACCCCACCTTCCAACAGTGAGAGAGAGACACCAACCTCTACGACCTCCTCCTCCAACAGTGAGACACACACACTTGCCCCTACTACCCCACCTTCCAACAGTGAGAGACAGAAACCACCCTCTACGGCCTCCTCCTCCAACAGTGAGAGACAGAAACCACCCTCTACGACCTCCTCCGCCAACAGTGACACACACACACTTGCCCCTACTACCCCACCTTCCAACAGTGAGAGAGAGACACGACCCACTACGCCCTCCTCCTCCAAGAGAAAGAGACAGACACCTGAACCTACTACCCCATCTTCCCACAGTGAGAGACAGAAACCACCCTCTACGCCCTCCTCCTCCAATAGACAGACACAGACACCTGCCCCTACTACCCCACCTGCCCACAGTGAGAGACAGAAACCACCCTCTACGCCCTCTTTCTCCAACAGTGAGAGACAGACACCTGCCCCTACATCCTCACCTTCCATCATTGTGAGGCAGACACCATATTGTACGCCCTCTTTCTCCAACAGTGAGAGACAGGCACCTGCCCCTAATACCCAGTCTTCCCACAGTGAGAGACAGACATCACCCTCTACGCCCTCCTCCTCCAACAGTGAGAGGGAGACACCACCCTCTACGACCTCCTCCGCCAACAGTGAGACACACACACTTGCCCCTACTACCCCACCTTCCAACAGTGAGAGAGAGACACGCCCCTCTACGGCCTCCTCCTCCAACAGTGAGAGAGAGACACCACCCTCTACGCCCTCCTCCTCCAACAGTGAGACACACACATTTGCCCCTACTACCCCACCTTCCAACAGTGAGAGAGAGACACTACCCTCTACGACCTCCTCCTCCAACAGTGAGAGAGAGACACCACCCTCTACGTCCTCCTCCGCCAACAGTGATCCACACACACTTGCCCCTACTACCCCACCTTCCAACAGTGAGAGAGAGACACCACCCTCTACGCCCTCTTCCTCCAACAGTGAGAGAGAGAAACCACCCTCTACGACCTCCTCCGCCAACAGTGAGACACACACACTTGCCCCTACTACCCCACCTTCCAACAGTGAGAGAGAGACACCACCCTCTACGTCCTCTTCCTCCAACAGTGAGACACACACACCTGCCCCTACTACCCCACCTTCCAACAGTGAGAGACAGACACGACCCACTACGCCCTCCTCCTCCAAGAGAAAGAGACAGACACCTGAACCTACTACCCCATCTTCCCACAGGGAGAGACAGAAACCACCCTCTACGCCCTCCTCCTCCAATAGACAGACACAGACACCTGCCCCTACTACCCCACCTTCCAACAGTGAGAGAGAGACACAACCCTCTACGGCCTCCTCCTCAAAGAGAAAGAGACAGACACCTGAACCTACTACCCCATCTTCCCACAGTGAGAGACAGAAAACACCCTCTACGCCCTCCTCCTCCAACAGTGAGAGGGAGACACCACCCTCTACGACCTCCTCCGCCAACAGTGAGACACACACACTTGCCCCTACTACCCCACCTTCCAACAGTGAGAGACAGAAACCACCCTCTACGCCCTCCTCCAGCAGTGAGACACACACACTTGCCCCTACTACCCCACCTTCCAACAGTGAGAGAGAGACACCACCCTCTACGGCCTCCTCCTCCAACAGTGAGAGAGAGACACCACCCTCTACGTCCTCTTCCTCCAACAGTGAGACACACACACCTGCCCCTACTACCCCACCTTCCAACAGTGAGAGACAGACACGACCCACTACGCCCTCCTCCTCCAAGAGAAAGAGACAGACACCTGAACCTACTACCCCATCTTCCCACAGTGAGAGACAGAAACCACCCTCTACGCCCTCCTCCTCCAATAGACAGACACAGACACTTGCCCCTACTACCCCACCTGCCCACAGTGAGAGACAGACACCACCCTCTACGTCCTCCTCCGCCAACAGTGAGCCACACACACTTGCCCCTACTACCCCACCTTCCAACAGTGAGAGAGAGACACCACCCTCTACGCCCTCTTCCTCCAACAGTGAGAGAGAGAAACCACCCTCTACGACCTCCTCCGCCAACAGTGAGACACACACACTTGCCCCTACTACCCCACCTTCCAACAGTGAGAGAGAGACACCACCCTCTACGTCCTCTTCCTCCAACAGTGAGACACACACACCTGCCCCTACTACCCCACCTTCCAACAGTGAGAGACAGACACGACCCACTACGCCCTCCTCCTCCAAGAGAAAGAGACAGACACCTGAACCTACTACCCCATCTTCCCACAGGGAGAGACAGAAACCACCCTCTACGCCCTCCTCCTCCAATAGACAGACACAGACACCTGCCCCTACTACCCCACCTTCCAACAGTGAGAGAGAGACACAACCCTCTACGGCCTCCTCCTCAAAGAGAAAGAGACAGACACCTGAACCTACTACCCCATCTTCCCACAGTGAGAGACAGAAAACACCCTCTACGCCCTCCTCCTCCAACAGTGAGAGGGAGACACCACCCTCTACGACCTCCTCCGCCAACAGTGAGACACACACACTTGCCCCTACTACCCCACCTTCCAACAGTGAGAGACAGAAACCACCCTCTACGCCCTCCTCCAGCAGTGAGACACACACACTTGCCCCTACTACCCCACCTTCCAACAGTGAGAGAGAGACACCACCCTCTACGGCCTCCTCCTCCAACAGTGAGAGAGAGACACCACCCTCTACGTCCTCTTCCTCCAACAGTGAGACACACACACCTGCCCCTACTACCCCACCTTCCAACAGTGAGAGACAGACACGACCCACTACGCCCTCCTCCTCCAAGAGAAAGAGACAGACACCTGAACCTACTACCCCATCTTCCCACAGTGAGAGACAGAAACCACCCTCTACGCCCTCCTCCTCCAATAGACAGACACAGACACTTGCCCCTACTACCCCACCTGCCCACAGTGAGAGACACAAACCACCCTCTACGCCCTCTTTCTCCAACAGTGAGAGACAGACACCTGCCCCTACATCCTCACCTTCCAGCATTGTGAGGCAGACACCATATTCTACTCCCTCTTTCTCCAACAGTCAGAGACAGGCACCTGCCCCTAATACCCAATCTTCCCACAGTGAGAGACAGACATCACCCTCTGCGCAACGTCCCTCAAGCAGTGAGAGGGAGACACCTGCCCCTACTGCCCCACCTTCCAACAGTGAGAGACAGACACGACCCACTACGCCCTCCTCCTCCAAGAGAAAGAGACAGACACCTGAACCTACTACCCCATCTTCCCACAATGAGAGACGGAAACCACCCTCTACGCCCTCCTCCTCCAACAGTGAGAGAGGGACACCACCCTCTACGACCTCCTCCGCCAACAGTGAGACACACACACTTGCCCCTACTACCCCACCTTCCAACAGTGAGAGAGAGACACGCCCCTCTACGCCCTCCTCCTCCAACAGTGAGAGACAGAAACCACCCTCTACGCCCTCCTCCAACAGTGAGACAAACACACTTGCCCCTACTACCCCACCTTCCAACAGTGAGAGAGAGACACCACCCTCTACGGCCTCCTCCTCCAACAGTGAGAGAGAGACACCACCCTCTACGTCCTCTTCCTCCAACAGTGAGACACACACACCTGCCCCTACTACCCCACCTTCCAACAGTGAGAGACAGACACGACCCACTACGCCCTCCTCCTCCAAGAGAAAGAGACAGACACCTGAACCTACTACCCCATCTTCCCACAGTGAGAGACAGAAACCACCCTCTACGCCCTCCTCCTCCAATAGACAGACACAGACACTTGCCCCTACTACCCCACCTGCCCACAGTGAGAGACAGAAACCACCCTCTACGCCCTCCTCCTCAAATAGACAGACACAGACACCTGCCCCTACTACCCCACCTTCCAACAGTGAGAGACAGACACGACCCTCTACGGCCTCCTCCTCCAAGAGAAAGAGACAGACACCTGAACCTACTACCCCATCTTCCCACAGTGAGAGACAGAAAACACCCTCTACGCCCTCCTCCTCAAACAGTGAGAGAGAGACACCACCCTCTACGACCTCCTCCGCCAACAGTGAGACACACACACTTGCCCCTACTACCCCACCTTCCAACAGTGAGAGACAGAAACCACCCTCTACGCCCTCCTCCAACAGTGAGACACACACACTTGCCCCTACTACCCCACCTTCCAACAGTGAGAGAGAGAAACCACCCTCTACGGCCTCGTCCTCAAAGAGAAAGAGACAGACACCTGAACCTACTACCCCATCTTCCAACAGTGAGAGACAGAAACCACCCTCTACGCCCTCCTCCTCCAACAGTGAGAGAGAGACACCACCCTCTACGACCTCCTCCTCCAACAGTGAGACACACACACTTGCCCCTACTACCCCACCTTCCCACAGTGAGAGAGAGACACGCCCCTCTACGGCCTCCTCCTCCAACAGTGAGAGACAGAAACCACCCTCTACGCCCCTCCTCCAACAGTGAGACACACACACTTGCCCCTACTACCCCACCTTCCAACAGTGAGAGAGAGACACCACCCTCTACGGCCTCCTCCGCCAACAGTGAGAGAGAGAAACCACCATCTACGTCCTCTTCCTCCAACAGTGAGACACACACACCTGCCCCTACTACCCCACCTTCCAACAGTGAGAGACAGACACGACCCACTACGCCCTCCTCCTCCAATAGAAAGAGACAGACACCTGAACCTACTACCCCATCTTCCCACAGTGAGAGACAGAAACCACCCTCTACGCCCTCCTCCTCCAATAAACAGACACAGACACTTGCCCCTACTACCCCACCTGCCCACAGTGAGAGACAGAAACCACCCTCTACGCCCTCTGTCTCCAACAGTGAGAGACAGACACCTGCCCCTACATCCTCACCTTCCATCATTGTGAGGCAGACACCATATTCTACTCCCTCTTTCTCCAACAGTGAGAAACAGGCACCTGCCCCTAATACCCAATCTTCCCACAGTGAGAGACAGACATCACCCTCTGCGCAACGTCCCTCAAGCAGTGAGAGACACACACCTGCCCCTAATGCCACACCTTCCCAAAGTGAGAGAGAAACACCACCCTCCTCCTCCAGCAGTGAGAGACAGACACCTGCCCCTACTACCTCACCTTTTCAGAGTGAGAGACAGAAACCACCCTCTATGCCCTCTTCCTCCAAAAGTGACACACACACCTGCCCCTACTACCCTACCTTCCAACAGTGAGAGAGAGACACCACCCTCTACGTCCTCTTCCTCCAACAGTGAGACACACACACCTGCCCCTATAAACCATACCACTTATCATGAAATAAAAGTGGGTCTGTTGAATGCACGGTCTGTGCGCAATAAAACATGGAAAATTCGTAATCTAATACTTGAAAAAGCTTGGAAAATACTCTTCATTACTGAGACTTGGCTGAAAAGTAGTGGTGATGAAGCAAGAGTAACTGAACTCACCCCAGACGGATACCGCTTTCACCATGTTCCTAGGCCTGCTGGTAGACAAGGCGGAGGCGTGGGAGTGGTGTACCACACTTCTCTTAATGTAGAAATAGTCAGAACAGAACAGGCTTATAACTCTTTTGAATCCATGGCCATCTCTCTGCGATGTCAAGTTCATTCAAGTTCAGTCAAGATAATATGTCTGTATCGACCCCCGCGAACTGATTTTCAAACGGATTTATCCAATCTGTTTACACAATATACTACTTCTGACATTATCTATCTTGGAGACTTTAATGTGTGGTACGGTGTTGCTAGTAATAGAGAAGCCAGGGAGATCACAAACCTTCTAGCAACCAGTGGTCTGACTCAGCTCGTGAACAGGAAAACCCACGAACATGGTAATATCCTAGACTGGGTTGTAACCCATAGATCCAACCCCTTTGTTAACAACGTCACTGTGGGGGACATGCCTGTATCGGATCACTATCCTGTCAGCATGACTATCACCTTCACACAGAGAGGCATCAACGCAACCCCTCGACGTCACTCTCTCCCATACAGAGAGACAAACACCCCTTCTACACAGAGAGGCATCAACGCAACCCCTCGACGTCACTCTCTCCCATAGAGAGAGACAAACACCACCTCCACACAGAGAGGCATCAACGCAACCCCTCGACGTCACTCTCTCCCATAGACAGAGACAAACACCACCTCCACACAGAGAGGCATCAACGCAAACCCTCGACGTCCTCTCCCATACAAAGAGACAAACACCACCTCCACACAGAGAGGCATCAACGCAACCCCTCGACGTCACTCTCTCCCATACAGAGAGACAAACACCACCTCCACACAGAGAGGCATCAACGCAACCCCTCGACGTCACTCTCTACCATACAGAGAGACAAACACCACCTCCACACAGAGAGGCATCATCGCAACCCCTCGACGTCACTCTCTCCCATACAGAGAAACAAACACCACCTCCAAACAGAGAGGCATCAACGCAACCCCTCGACGTCACTCTCTCCCATACAGAGAGACAAACACCACCTCCTACTCCCCCACCTTTACACAACATTCCCCCATCACAACGAGAATAATTTTCACCAATCACGCCTCACTCAGTCACAGGCTGGAAGACGTGATCAAGATGGTTCGCATCCTCAAGAACCGCAGCAGTCCAGGAGACAAAGGTAGCATCAGCAACGCAGTCAGCCAAATCAGCAACCCCATACCCTTTTCAGACAATGGGAACATCAGCAACTTGACCATGCCGACTATCGACCACGCCTGCATGGTCGTTTCTTAGGCTTGTTTGAAGGACGAGTTATCTCCCTTGAGAGAGGTTGTGGTTGACATCGGGATGATCGTGCTCTCTATTTCTATGTGATTTTGTCATCTACAAAGCCTTAAAACCTATAATTGTGTGAGACATAACATCGCAACTAGATTACCAACGCTCCAACAGAAATGGATATGTCGATCGACCAATGGAGGCTTCGAATTTGATGTTTTCAACATCGTTCCAAGCCTCGCTCCCGCCATGCGAGTGACAGCCCTGACAGGTGCACGTCGACCATGAATGAAAATATCTCCAAACATATCAATGACAAGAATGCTGTTTTCGATCTGCCTATTAGCAGTGAAGAAGTCACGAATGCTATAAAACACCTTAAATATGATAAAGCCAGTGATGTCGATAATGTCATAAACGAGTATATTAAATACACAGCTGGCAAAATGATCCATTTATATGCAAAACTGTTCAATGTCATTTTGGACTCAGGATGTCCGGAAAGTTTGCTCAGAGCAAATATAAGACCAATTTATAAAAACAAAGGCGACCGTTTCTCATGTAAATGTGTTGTTTTGAACGACGATGTGTAATGTATATATTTAAAATTATTTGCACTGCTATATGCTATATACCTCATCGTGGTGGAAATGCATAAAAATTCAGAGTTTGTTACCATGCCCTTTTTTAATAAGTCTTTTAATAAATTGTTTGAAAATGGTATTTTCCCCCGATGTTTGGGAATTATGTTCCTTTACATAAGAAAGGTGATGTCACCAATCCAGATAATTATAGAGGAATTTGCCTTATGAGTATTTTAGGTAAAGTCTTTACATCTGTTCTAAGTAACAGACTCACTAAATGGGCAAGTATGACAGATAAAATTCCCGAATCACAAGCAGGCTTTAGAAAGAAATATTCAACTTCTGATCATATCTTTACACTATTTGCACTAGCCCAGAAATGTCTATCCCGTCGTAAGCGTAAACTATATGTAGCTTTTGTTGATTTCCGTAAAGCATTTGATTCTGTCAATCGTTCTAAATTGTGGTATTCTTTAAGTAATGCTGGCCTGAAAGGCAGAATGTATTCAATTTTAAAAGCAATGTATACTAATGTGAAAGCTTGTACACGTTGTGGTGATGATAAAGAAAGATGATCCTTTAATGACCAACCTGTAATTGTCTCTGATCATTACACTTATCTTGGTATTAAGTTTACGTCCACTATGAATTGGAAAACATCTGTGATGAGTTATCATTGAAAGCTAAGAAAGCATTGATAAGTCTTTTATCTGCCTTGTGTAAAATTGGTGTGTTGACGCCCAGTATTTACTTTAAACTATTTGATTGTCAAATATTCAACCTATTCTTTTGTATGGATCCGAGATCTTGGGATTCCAGAGACATGAATGCATAGAAAAAAAACATCTGATGGCCTGTAAGAAAGTTTTAAAGTTAGGACCCTCTTGCATGGTGTACGGTGAATGTGGGAGGTATCCCCTGTGTATAAATGCTCATATTCGATGTATAAAATTCTGGTTTAAGATATTGTGTATGCAAGACCATAGATTACCCAAAAAGGCTTATAACATGCTTGTTCATTTGGACAACATTGGTAAACATTGACGTGGGCTTTTTATATAAGAAATCTTCTGTTTGCACATGGTTATGGTTTTGTATGGTTAAGTCAGTCATTTGGTGATGCAAGTTTGTTTTTAACTCAGTTTCGAGAAAGAAGTTTTAATATGTTTAATCAAGAATGGCATTCAGTAATAGATAATAGTTCACGGTACGACTCTTATAGAAAATACAAATCACTACACCAGCTGGAGAAATATCTGTCGTTTTTAACATCAAAGAAATTAAGATATCCATTTATACGTTTTAGGTTAGGTTTGATCAACATAATGGTAAACGAAGGAAGACGTTTTTATATTGAACGATGCAAGAGAATGTGCTCACTGTGTAATATAGATGTGGAAAATGAAATCCATGTTTTACTTGTATGTACTTTGTATAAAGATTTGCGTACGAAATATATTGCTGAATATTATCTATGTAAGCCACCTACATTAGCATGTAAACTACTTCTGTCATCAACTGACCAGCATGTAATAATAAAGCTGTCGTACTATATTAATTATGTTCTTTTTAAACGTAGCAATCTGATAAAAAGTTTTGTAGACCCATCGTATTTTACTACTTGTACATAATTTACTGCCTGTATCATGATTTGCTGTTTGGATCACTAATTACTACTTATTGCACCATATATATAATGTATATGTATAACTTCAATGTATATGGGCCGGAGGCCTTTTGTACAATAAACATCTCTTCTATACTGTTGTCTTAGCAACATCTAAATGTGACCTACAGAAACAACTTGATATATTCAGCAAGTATTGTGAAACATGGAAGTTAAAGATTAATATAGACAAATGCAATGTTTTGACATTTAATATTATGGCACAAAGAGAGAATGTTCTTATAGATTTGCAATATCAAATACAAAATGTTGATGAATACAAATATCTGGTTATAATTTTTAGCGAAAATGTACTTTTTCGTCCGCTAAGAAAACACTTTATGACAAGAGTGTAAAAGCCATGAACTACGTTTTATCCAAAGCCAGACATTTTAATCTATCCATTACTTGCCAGTTAAAACTCTTTGATGTACTTGTCGTTCCAGTTTTGACTTATGGATTTGAAAACTTAAGTATTCCTGAAGATTTTTAAGGACATTACTTAGGGTAAAGAAAAGTACACCATTATATATGAATTATGCAGAGACAGGACCAACTCTCTACTGTTTTTTATACTAAAATGATATGCTACTGAGCAAGATTAATCACAGGAAAATATTCAAAGCTGGCAAACTTCAAATAATACTTCTAATAACAAATAGCCATCGTGTATTAAAGAAATAATAATAAAGACGGGAAATAATGATGTATGGATTAGCTATGCATTTGCCAATTTGACCCCGGCACACTCTTCTGGCGTGTGTTAATTTCGATGTAATCTTCTCTCCTCTGATGTAACAAGTAGTCTTGATGATTGTGTAACTCAAGCTTTGACTGATGTAAACAAAGCTATTGAGCAATGCCTTGTATCAAGCAGTAGATTTATGTGTAGGAAAATGTTTTTATAAGCATTATTTTTCATGCAGTGGGAAGTTAAAATCGTAATTTAAACTTAGTGGGAAGTTTAGCTTGTGTATTTTCGGAAATAGTTGATTTCAGACAGAGGTTACTTGTAGTTCATAAAATACCTCTTGTTACCTTCGTTTTGGCAGTAACAATTCCGTTGGAATTATCCTTTCCCGGCACGACACGCTGTGCCGTGCCATACTCGGTTTGCGGTAGCCATTCATACTTTTTTGCTACGAGTCCCGAGTGCGGTATGGTACAGCTGTCGTGATTGGTTGGCTGACTCAAATGGGCAGCGAGCTAGCTATTCGGCCAGGGTTAAAGGTAACTTACGGGGTATATAAGGGCCTGTAACACTATCAGAAATCCCTTGCTTCAGGATACCCTGACCCGTCAGTAAGTCGCTACCGGGAGGTCTTCCTCCTTTCCTTAGTTAACATTTATTTTTAAGTAGAATGAAGGTTAAGAGAGTAATGAGTGGGTTGGGGGTAAATGTAGACATGCAGTAGGGGTTATTTTTTGTAGGAGTTTATTTGCTAAGACTTTCTTTTGCCTTATACAGATTTTAAGATCTGAGTGTGTGCGGGAAAGGTACGGCTTTATTTTGTTAGTTTGGTTTAATTTATTTGTTTTGATAAATAAATTGTATTTATTTGGTAGATTTGAATTGTGTTGTCATTCCGGATGAACCGTTAGCAGTGCCACCAACCTCCAAAGAACCATTAAATAAGGTTTATGAAAGGTTCCGGTCTCTGAATATTCAGTTAAGATCCATACAAATTACACAACGCAAAGTCTATAACAGAGACTGTTTTAGAACACTGAACCTAGTCACATAAACCTTACTGTCAGTGGCACCTACCTCAATGGAGGCGCCTATTACATATTTGAGCGCTTAAACTAATCAGCCTTGGTTTAACGATGAATGTAGATATCTCAAGCTAGAGACCCAGCGATTGTTAAAAATATTTAGAAAAAGGAAGGACAGTGGTTCACTTAATATATATGTTGATTGTAGAAAAAAGTACAATAGCCTGTTACGCGAAATGAAAAGACTTTATAACATATTCATCAATAGCGAATCAGTGAAGAATATTAGTAATGCGAAACATTTCTGGAATACGTTTAAGAAGTATACAATCGTAAAAAGAAATGGAAAACATTTACCCTTAGAGGTTTTCCCATTTTAACAATTTGTTCCAAAATTGTGATGCTACTCATGATCTTTCTGATGATCTGTCTGGCGATGATTTCGAGTTTGTTATTGATGAAATGACTTGTAATCACTAAAGAGGAAATCTCTGAAACTATCAATAAATTAAAATGTTCTAAATCCCCTGGTGAGGATAACATAATTCCTGAGTTTTTTAAACACTCAGTGGATATGATATTACCTTATATTGAATTGAAAAAGGACAATATCTAGAAAAAGAAAAATATCTAGGCACTTTGTGTTGATGTTAGAAAAGCTTTTGATCTTGTAAATAGTTCCAAATTATGGTATGTTCTTAGACACAGAGGCCTTTCTCCCAAAATGTTAAACGCATTAACTTCTATATATAATTGTATCAAGGGACGGGTTCGTAATAGCTCTTTATCTTTATCTCAACTATTTCATTGCTCACATGGCTTGCGTCAAGGGGGCGTTTTAAGCCCGTTGCTCTTTTTCTTCTTTAGCAATGTGAATTAGCTTCAGAGGTTGAGTCAAGCTGTTTCCCTGGAATACAATTACAGCCTGATGTACGATTATTCCTTTTGTTATTTGCTGATGACATAGTTTTTTTTGCTGACACTATATATGGTCTACAAAAAACGTGTTAATGTTTAAGAAGGCTTTTGTGAAGTCATCAGTTATCTGTAAACTGAAGTTGTTGCTTTTCGAAATGGCGGCAACATATCGAAACATGAGAAGGTTTTTGTAAGACTAGAAATTATATTGTCTTGTAAATATTCAGGTGTTATTTTTTCAAGATTATATACCTGTCATGGACTTCTCATGTAAATAGTGCAGCTTTGCAAGCGAACAGAAATTTGTATAATGTACTTAATCCATTGTCATATGATCTATTTTTAAAGATGTTTTACTCTAAAATTAATCCTGTTCTACGAGGATTAGGGGGTTATATGGAGGTTTGATAATTATAAAGAAGTTGAAATTTTACATATGCTTGATACGAGATTTGTGAATTTTTTTATAAACTATTAGTTCTAGATTGTTCCAAGGAGAAAACTTACTGGGCCGCCAAAAAATCAAACATTCTCTACATGTATGGATTTGTCTATGTTTGGGAGGAACAATGTATAGTTAGTGTTAGAAGTTTTATGTCGGTGTTTGTATACAGACTTCAAGTATGTCATTAGCACGATTGGCATGCAGCCCCGATCTCAGCTCTAAATAATCAGCCTATATTTTTTTTAAATCATCATTTGGCTTAGAGACTTTTATATCAAAGAACTAACTATATCAAAATTCAGGGCCGCGTTTGCTCAATTTAGATTTTTTCACACCAACTTCGAATTGAAACTGGCAGATATGTCCAAGAAATTAAAGTTGATAGATAATGTATTGTATGCAAAGAACGATATATTGAAGATGACTACCATTTTTATTAGTATGTTATGTATACCACCATCTAAGGTATCTTCCTTTGTCAAAGAAAAACTGTTTCAATCCTAACGTACACAAATTTAACGTGATAATGTCAGAGGTAAATCAAGAAACTTTAAAAAATTTAGCATATAATGTATATAATGCTATGTAACGTAGACAGTCACGTATAGATATTGTACCATAACCGAACCGTAGGTTATTGTTTCTTTTGCATATTCTTTATATTATTTATAAACAATTGTAAATGCAGAATGAGCCTGTGGACTCCACTACAAGAAATATAGATTGATTGATAGATTTGAAGGGCAACACTAAGTTTTATGTTTAAATAGGTATCGCTTTCATATTATTCTCGGGGTATGTATGTATGTATGTATGTGTGTGTGTGTGTGTGTGTGTGTGTGTGTGTGTGTGTGTGTGTGTGTGTGTGTGTGTGTGTGTGTGTGTGTGTGTGTGTGTGTGTGTGTGTGTGTGTGTGTGTGTGTGTGTGTGTGTGTGCATGAGTCTGAAATGTTCAATAATATTATGAGGAAACAATGAGCAAACTACAATGAATGACAATACAGATATCTAATACAAGGCAATTGAGTCACAAATCTAAAATATTTGGTCACAAATACAAAATATTAACTCACCACAGTCTTTACAGTGTGAGCAGATATACTGATTGAAGGTTGTTTACAATGACACATGTTAAATATAGACGAGCACGGTCAGTCTTGAATGTTGACACCCTGACGATGGCCTACAGATGTACACAACTCCAGTCATGTGATTCCCCGCCACACAAGGCAACAACCAGCCTTTATATAGCTCTTACACAGTTCTCGAGCAGTCTAGTAAGGCAGGCAACATCACTACTGTTATGTTTCGTCGTCGTTGCCGATTTAGTACAAGAAAAGCTCAGGAATATCAACTCAGTCTTACTTCCAACAGACAGCATGGCAGATACAAAGCGCGCCAAATGACATCATGTGACGTCATCGTATAGGGGTTAAAACCCCTTAAAAGAAACGTAACTCGTTAACTCGCAATAACCGAAAATGAGAAGAATGTGAATTAGAAGGCCAGAACAACATTAAAGTTCATAGATCCAATCTCTGTGGAGGTCGTCTTTCACACTGAGGATAACGTCTTTCACTTGTCTCGGATGTAGGCATAGTTGTAGTCATCGTAGTCTCTGACTGCGTAGGAAACATCGTTGTAGGTAGAACCTCTGGTTTCGCAACATCAGGTAGTAACACATTCGGCAATACCATTTCTGCTAGCGGTAATGATCTCTTAGTACCAAGATCATTCTCAGCCTCTGTATTACTGATGCCGTCAGCAATATGATCAATATGAACGTTGTATATCCATTAATGTCAACAATGTAACTCACTGGTCCAAGATTTCAACAATGGTTCCATGAACCCACTTGTTTGGTCCTCTGAAGCGTCTTACAATCACATTTTGACCTGGCATGAAACTTCGTAGTGGTTTCATTCCATAGTGCGACAACTTACTCTTGAACTGTCTTTTGGAGACTCGATCTCCAAGATTTAGTTTCAACAAATCCAGTCGTGTTCTGATTTGTCGCTTCATTAACAACTCAGAAGGAGATCGACCCGTGACTATGTGGCGTTGTTCTGTGTGAAATGAACAGCTGACGCAATTGTTTCTGAACATCACGATCTCCTGATGATTTCAAAGAGTTCTTTATGATTTGAACGAAACGCTCAGCTAATCCGTTTGTTGCAGGGTGATAGGGTGCACTACGTTTATGCAGAATTCCGTTCATTTTCATAAAGACTGCAAACTCTTCTGATATGAACTGACGTCCGTTGTCTGACACCAACTCCGTAGGTACGTCTCGCGTGGCAAAGATGTGTCGTAACACTTCAATTGTCTTCGTAGTCGTCGTAGAGTTTATTAGATACACTTCAGGCCATTTACAGTATAGCTCAGCAGATAAGTGCAATTTAAGTATGAGATCATCCCATGATCTAAAATATTTTTATCACTTCTTTGCAAATTCGATACGAGAAGCCTCACAGATTGTGGCCATTTTTCAACAAAACAAATCTTAGGCTACAGACCCGCACCGAATAGTAGAGCGAGTCTCTGATTGGAGAATACAGTTGCACGTTAAAAGACACTCTCCTACCGGAGTGTGGTTAAAAGAGGTGGGAATAATAGAAGACGCTATCCAATCAGAGACTCGCTCTGCTATTCGGTGCATATCTGTAGCCTGAGATTTGTTTACTTCCGGGCATATGTCCTGACTTCGTGCGAGAATGGACGGCAAAATTATTGAAAGCTTTAAATGAGAATAAAATCACCAGGTTTGTGATACGTAAGGTACTTTACAGAGGTCAACTGAGCATAAATTGTGCAGTTTATTCAACGGTCAAAGCGATGGAAGCGTTTGTCAGACCGAAACCAGTCCGAGCCGAGCCGGGCCGCCATTTTGTTTCGATTTACTGACACACCTTTCTTATATCTTATATATGTAGGTCATACTATAAACATGTCAGAGTCAAGCGCCTATGTTCGAAAGCATGGAAACAAATATTCAGTCGAACAAGATCAAAACATCGTCTGCTTTCCGAATAAAAATTCAGCAAAACAAATATGTTTACGTTGATTCTATGTTATGTCAGAATAGATCCAGCAATAGACTGGTACATAATTTCCGTGTTAAATTTATTATCAGCTTTCGTCAACGATATCGCCACTGATCTTGATCCGGTAAGGTAGGATGCATAACATCGAACGCCGAAGAAATTTTAATGCCTTCCGTCTACATAAATAAACAGTTGGGTTATCAATTCAAATAAAATGATATTTTGAAATTTGTACTGTTTCAAATTTAGCGGTAGTAAAACACAATTACAGAATCTGCAAACCGTTCTGTTTAGCCCAACATATTTTTTTTCTAAAAGTATAATATCGTTGAAGAAGTTATTTAGCTTAGTAATGATCCCTCTTATCCATTACACTGCTTGATCTAAAGTAGTCTATTAAAATATAATTAATTAACTTACCGTGTTTATGCCAGAGGTACACCCTCATGTCCTGATCGATGCTTTCTGAAATATCACCTCAAATCTGGCTCTTTGTCAACAGACTCGCTAACATGCCAGCGAATTCGATTCAATTTGAATTCACTACACTTTGAAGCCACTAGGTCACAAAACACTTTCCAAAATGTAGAAAATAATATCCGTAGAATCGAATTTGAGCACAAAGTACACACATGAGTGTGTAAGAGTCACCACAGCTGTTGCACGCAGACGTAGAGGTGTGTAAATCGTCAAGTTGACAGGGCGCTTTAATTCAACAGTATCTAAATTCGGTACAACACGGACTTGTCTTTACAGCAAAAGCGCCTCTACTCTTAAATTTTGTACCAGTACCAGTAATTAAATATCAAAGACTATCTCAGTCGTACAATCAGGTTAACCTTGCGCAAACTGTCAGACGCTCTCCTGTCGCATCTTTCCAAATTTGCACGTAAATGTAAACAATGACTTCAGAGAAAAGGTCAAGGCCATGAGGTTGCTGCCATTATTCTGGTGGGGAAAGGGTCTACGGTGGAATTTTCAAATGTGAACCAAGCTTTTTAAACTTATTTGATATATGTTTTCCAACTTATCAGTTAATGATTGGTGATTGATGCATTGAAAAAACAAAACGTGATTTGTTATTACTGAATCTGGAGTTTGTTAGTCATTGACGGTTTGCCACCAATCACCCCGTTTCGGGCGATGCCGCTTGAGATTGGAATGCGAGGCCGCTTCACGTATTGACTCGTAACCAAAGAAAAGAGCTCCACCTGAAATTGTTCATAAAATTGTCATGGTAGAATGGAGATAAACCTACTGTGTTGGAAAATCAGAGGTATATAACGAAATTATAATAGCTCTAAATTGTTCATTTAGAACCTAACGCTACGCGTTCGGTTTTAAATGAAATTGAAATGAAATTGTTCATTTAGAACCTAACGCTACGCGTTCGGTTTTAAATGAAATTTAGAGCTATTATAATTTCGTTATATACCTCTGATTTTCCCACACAGTAGGTTTATCTCTTAATTGACTTCCGTAGACCTAACCGTTAAATATTTTTTTTAATTATGACGAAAATAGTATAAAAAATGATTTTTTTTCACTTTTCCCCCCTAAATTATGGAAAATATATAAAATCTGCGAGGACTCTCGATCTTTATTCAATAAGAATTGTATAAGCTACAACCATGCCACATTTCATGCTTGTAACACAAAGTGCACAATTTGATCATTTATCCGCTGGGCTAGTATGCATCTACTAGCACAAAGTAATTGTGTCCTTTGACTCTGCAAAGTCAATATGAACACGATCCCATGGTTCAGAAGGAAATGTCCATTCGTGTAATGGAGCAGGAGCAGGGGTGTTCCTCACTGAGGCACATTGGGAACATGATTTCACAAGATCATCTATTTCAGTATCAAGTGATGGAAACCACAGATAACTTCTGGCGAGTCCTTTCAGGCGCACTATTCCGAGATGATCTGAATGAAGCTCTCGTAAAATACCTTCACGATCCGTAGGCGGTATTATTACACGTAAACCCCATAGTAAACTCCTTGTTCCACTGATAATTCGTTTCTTCGAACAAAATAGGGCTTCAGTTCCGGGGTTGAAACAGAATTTGGCCATCCGTTCAACGTAAAGTGAAGTACACGTGATAGTGTCCTGTCTTTCTTCGTAGCATCTGCGATGTCCTTGCTCGTAACAGGAAAGTCGTTGATGTGGGAGAAATGAAACACAGAGCTCTCTACATCAGGTCCTTGAGTTTGTAACAGAGGTAGTCGTGAGAGTAGATCAGCATTAGCATGCTCCTCCGTCTTCCTAAACTCATTGTCGTAGTCGTACATAGCTAAGATAATAGCCCACCGTTGCATTCTAGCAGCACCTAACGTAGGTACAAGAATAAGGGTTTGTGGTCAGTGACAAACGTGAAGTGAAGTCCGTAGAGATATTCATGAAACTTTTTTCACACCAAATATCAGGGCTAAAGCTTCTTTTTCCACAAGTGCGTACTTTTTCTCACTACGGTTTAAAGTTCTTGACGCATAGGCAATTGGTCTTTCCGAACCATCTGGCATAACATGAGAGATAACTGCGCCAAGGCCGTAATTAGTGTTTGCACTTGGTTGACCAGTGCCTTGGAATGCTTCAACAGTTCATTCAATGGGTGAATGAGAGTCGATAGGTTTGGTATGAAACGTGCGTAGTATTGTAACATACCTTGGAAAGATCTCAGCTGATTGACGTTAACAGGTTCTGGAGCGTCAATAATTAGAGAATAACCAACGAGGTACGAGTGATTACGGGAAATATGCCCCTAGTTGAAATAATGTTCTCAGTGCCGAGCCTTGGTGAGGCACTGAACATTATTTTAACGATGGCATATTTCCCGTAATCACTCGTACCGAGTTGGTTATTCTATTTATTACCCATAATGTAATTTAAAAAGAAGAACTACGAAATAAAAACCACCCGGAGTCCGGACTTGTGACCTCAAACAGCTGATTCGTATTCATGCGCGTATTAAACCTAACTTCTCCAGCGGTAATAACATAACTACGCTTTGGAAATAGTACATGATTAGGAATGCATGGATATAAAAAGTCATCTTGAAGAAGAACATTCAGCACTGATTCCGGTAAGAAAGGAGCTGTTTTCTTGTTCGATGGCATGGACGCCGTGTCTGACTCACTTGTTACACTTTCAGATAACATCTTTAGTCGGTATCTTGCTGTTTCTATTTCCCCGAATTCAGTTTTAACAACAAACAGTTTTTTAGAAATTCAAGGGCTGTAAAATTCTTATCACTCTTCCTATTTGGTCACCGTCAACTTTAACTAGGTAAGTGACCTTGATCGGGGTTAGCCTAACGGCGGCCATGTTTGTTTACAAACAATGCAAACGGTTGTTTCGGTGGGGTTTTTTAAGATTATAAAACTATTTATAACGCAATTTTATGTCAAAATAATAACGTCTAATAAAAAGATTAGGCATATTCTTTAACCTTTATGTTTTCTATTTTTAAATCTCGGAATGTTTTATTACAGCACGTTCTAATTATCAATGAAACGGTAAAAGTTGTCAATGAACGTGGATCATGAAAAGTAGTTCCGTCAACCAATCATATTTCTTCTCTGTTTAGCTGACCAATCAACGTTGAGAATCACTGAAAAGCACATGTGCAATTATCACAAAAATAATCACATGTGTACCCTAGCCCGTATGGGTAATAATAGCCTGAACGTTGTCTGGTATGGGATGAAAACCATCCTTGTCAATGATGTGTCCCAAATAGCGTACACGTGGTTGCATGAACTCACACTTTTCACGTTTGATCTTCACACCAGACTCTTCAAGTTTCGTAAGAACGTTGTCCAGAATCATGATGTGTTCTTGCGTCGTTTTCCCACCAAGTTCAATGTCGTCTTTGGAATTCCCTGAAGTATCTGTTCCATAACAGATTGAAAGATAGCAGGACAACTGACAATGCCAAAGGGTAGTCTGTTGTCACAATAAAGTCCTTTGTGAGTGTTTATCACAAGTAGCTTCTTGATTCCTTCAGAAACTTCCAACTGGTGAAATGCTTTCGAAAGATCAAGTTTAGAAAAGAGTTCAATCCCAGCAAACGCAGCAAACAAATCTGCTGGTTTTGGTAGAGGATATTTGTCTGCCTCTATACACTGGTTTAGAGTCACCTTGTAGTCACCACAAATAAGTATGTCTCCGTTCTGTTTAGAAACAATTACAATGGGCGTTGCCCACTCACTGAAGTTCACTTTTGAAATAACTCCATCCGTTTCCAACTTGTCAAGTTCTTTCTCGACTTTGGTTTTCAAAGAGTAGGGTACAGGTCTATCCTTAACGAACTCTGAAGTTACTCCGGATTTCAGATTTATCTTGGCCGTAACACCTTTAATGGTTCCCAGTTTATCTTCAAACAAACTTGAATGTTTGTTCAGAACGTCGTCAAGGGTCAAGTCATCGTTGACACTTCCCGTTGTGTTCACATGACTACCAAATAAGGCTTGCATATCTAAGTTGAGATGAGCAATCCAACTTCTGCCAAGTATTGGTGGTGTGCCTTTAACGTCAGCCACAATAACAGGTAAGTTCATCACCGTGTCGTTGTATTCCACCTTTACTTGACACATTCCAAGTAATGGAATTTTCTCACCAGAATACGTTTTCAAAAGTGTTCGTGTGTCAGCTAATTCCAAGTCAGGAAGTTTATCCTTGCAGACATGCTTTAGAATAATCGTAGCAGCTGATCCCGTGTCGACTTCCATACAAATAGGAGTCTCGTTGACGTTAACATTAACCATGACTGAGTCAGAGTTACCGGGTGAACTGTTATGAAATAGTCCAACGGTAACAACATCTTCGTCGTGGTAAGCAGCAGCATCGTCGTTAGAAACATCGTCGTCGTACACATACTTCGTTGAGGTACTCTGTTTAGAGCTGCATTCAGACATTAAATGTCTTTTCCTCCCACAGGAATTTATAAGTTTTATACTTGCCGGATCAGGCGTATGGTTATTCATACCACAACAGAAACATGTCTTACAATGTTTTACAGTGGACCCGACCGCACTGCTGTGACCATGGGGTCGTGAACTTTGACATTGAAAGGAACGCTTTTGATTAGTCTTCCGTCTGTGTGTAACATTGTTTACACGTACATCACCGAAAGCAGCTATTTTGAACGTACTTACAGTTTTTCCGTTTTAGAATCCGTGAAACCACAAAAATAATTTGTGAATGATCCTGTGAAATGTTCCTTGAATCGTCGTTGAAATGTTTATTGAACAATCGTCGTTAATCTGTTCCGTGAACAATCGTCCTGAGCCGTTGTTGAAAATGTTCCGTGAACAGTCGTTTGAATCGTCGTTGAGAAGTTCCTTGAACCTCGTCGTCGTGTTGCTTGCATTCAGCAATAACTATTTGTATTCGTGACCGTATCCATGTCCTCGTCGCCACTGTTATGTTTCGTCGTCGTAGCTGATTTAATACAAGCAAAGCTCAGGAACATCAACTCAGTCTTACTTCCAACAGACAGCATGGCTGATACAAAGCGCGCCGACGTTACATCATGTGACGTCATCGTATAGGGGTTTATCTAAAACTGTACTTAGAGTCCGAATACAGTACAACTAACCACTCAGAAGGTAGGTAGCCAGGTAGGCAGGAGTTGGGTGGGTGGGTGGGTAGGTAGGTAGGTAGGTATGCGTGGATTACAACCATATACACACTTTGTTCATGCATTGTTCACAAATTGTTCAAAGGGTGCCTGCCAGAACGGCGCCACATGATGATAGATATGACTGGATGCCTCTCTTAATTTCGCCCTGTGGCCTATGCAGTCAGTGCACGTGATGTGTGACAGATACAAATACAACAGAGCGAAGTTACCGGTAAAAGATATGCTTTCAAAGGGGCCTTAAAGAGTTTCTGAAGGTTTAATGTCAAGGCCAAATCAGTTCCACTCTGCAAACACAAAAGAACGTTTAAAAAGAACAGGTGTGGTCAGCGTAACTCATTCACTTATACGTGGTCAGGAAACTTATATTGTCCATTGACGTATACTGTCAATATAGGTCATGGGTTTGGGTTAAAGTGTTCAGTTACAATACGCCTTAGAAACTTGGTGCATGAGTTATAGTATTGCAAGACAGAGAATCGAGGGACTTATGGCCTCTAGACATGTTCAAATGTCTGTCAACCAGCTATTTTTCTTTTTTACATCTTACTGATTTGATGAAATACATAAATCTTTTGTACGGCAAAACAAAGTCTAAAAGATCGATTTCTTTCTTCAAATGAGAAATCCAGCTGTGGCAAAACTTGGAACTTTTTATGACGTGTTTGTTCTGATCAATTAGCTTAGATTCACCATTTGTTAGTGTTCTCATATCCAAAAACAAGGTCAACATTAACATGGAACATGTCAACACTAACATAGAACAGGTCAACACTAGCATAGGACAGGTCAACTCTAACATAGAACAGGTCAACACTAACATAGAACAGGCAAACACTAACATAGAATAGGTCAACATTAACATAGAATAGGTCAACACTGACATAGAACAGGTCAACACTGACATAGAGCAGGTCAACACTAACATAGGAAAGGTCAACGCTAACATAGAACAGGTCAACACTAACATAGAACAAGTCAACACAGACATAGAACAAGTCAACACTAACATAGGACAAGTCAACACTAGCATAGAACAAGTCAACACTAACATAGGACAGGTCAACTCTAACATAGAACAGGCAAACACTGTCATGGAACGGGTCAACACTGACATAGAACAGGTCAACACTAACATAGAACAAGTCAACATTAACATAGAACATGTCAACACTGACATAGAACAGGTCAACACTGACACAGAGAACAGAACAATACTGACATAGAAGAAGTTAACACTAACATAGAACAGGTCAACACTAACATGGAACTGGTCAACACTGACATAGAACAGGTCAAAACTAACATGGAACGGGTCAACATTGACGTAGAACAGATCAACACTGACATAGAACAAGTGGAGTTGTGTTTGGATGGAGTTGGGTTTCGGTAGGGGAGCAGACATATTTTGTGACAGAAGAAATATATTTTTCAGTCGCTGCTTTAAGACCTGAATAGTAGAAGCTCACATGTTCTTAACCGCCCATTTTTAAGGCCATCCAGCATATGTAGCAAACAATCATTGAAAATCCGATTATTTTCTGTTTCTAATTTTGTCAGATTCTGGAACTCATCAGAGAACGCATGCTACGACATTTACTTGAGGACAAATGGGACGTTGACGTCATGACCGAAAGGGTTATGGGTCTTTTGAGACCAGATGAACGTTGCCATAGCGATGAACAATAGATCCTCGACAACCTAAGCAGATTCCTGCAGGTAGCTGAAGGTAAGATTAAAGAAGTCATAGATAGGGTGAGAGAGAACTAATGCTTGGTTTACCTCTTGGCACAAACTGGTGAATCCTATACTATTATGGCAAATGAAATGGTGGTAATTCACTAACTCGTTCATGGTTATGTGCGGGGCGGTGGGGTAGCCTGATGGTAAAGCATCTGCTTGTCACGCTGAAGGCCTTGGTCCAATTCCCCATATGGGTAAAATGTGTGAAACCCATTGCTGGAATACTCACTCACTGGCTAGGTGCCTACTTGCTTTAGATTAGCAATGTTATTTGGCCCAAAATATATAAGCAAGTAAACCATATGTCATTTGTACGAATATGTATTCACGAACTTCTGATATATATTATGTATATAATAATTGTCCTCACTCCTCCCCTTTGAGTTTTGTGAATGCAAATTCTGAGACACTCCAGCACGTCTGAAAATACACAAAGTTTATCTCTTGATGTATAAATGTAACCATCATGACGAACATTAATGAAATCAGCATTCAAAGTGGCTTCTACTTAAATTGTTAACAAAATACATGATAACATCAACTCTCAGTAGGATTAATGACCAAGCTGATAAATTTGGACAATTTCGTGAGTTCATACATTTCACAGCTACTGTTTGCTTTACGGGAAATATTAACCCAACTCACAGCATTTATTTGTTGTTTAACACCTCACTCAGCAATATACCACCTATATGATGGCGGTCTGCAAATAATCAAGTCTGGACCCGACAATCCAGTGATCAACACCACGAGCAAATCTTTGCAATTTGGATACTATGATATGTGTCACATCGTTTGTATTTATCTTACCAAAGGCTAATTCCGAACGATTATTTCATACTGAAAACGAAAACTATGAGACAATGCAAACATAATGTCGTCAGCTTCTCAGAAAGGCGAATCATTTAAATAACAACGAAGAAATACGAAAACTGTTATCGAGAGTTCCAGGGTTTGAGAAGTTCAAGGTACAGTGCTGCATCTCTTTATTGCGGTACAGTTCAGCAAAAAAATCGCGGTAGTTATGCAGAATTATACTTGAATTTGCAGATATAACTTTTAGTGTGATTCTGTCCATTACGAAATGCAGGTGTTCCCTAATTAACTGACGAAATGTACATATTGTGTTCATCTTCCAGATGGCAGCTTGTGTGACGTGCTCAGGGAGAACCAGTGTTTGACCCAAAGTCAGACCGAGTTTGCAGGGGGAATAACTCCAGGAAGACAGCTAGCGTTTGTTGCCGGATGTAGTAGGAAACCAGCTGGCGGGTTTGTGCCCAAACCCAGCATTGCGTTTAACTACAGCGCCACCTGGCGGCTGCCATCGGCCGCTACATGTTGTAACCAGATACTGATCACAGGGCACCAGAACTCGCTGGAGTTCCATAGCTTTTTTCAAGCAATGATGACGTCAATGATGAACAGAGAAAACTTTACCACCGCCTAGGTTTCTTGCTATCGTCTTTAGTTTTCTTATGGAAATTTATTTTATAAGATTTCTTTGTGATAGATATTGCATGAATAGAGATTCCTATACAACTGACTCTCAGAACGGTTTATCTCACGAGTTTCAAAACACTACCTAATGATCATAGGGTTTTAAAACATCTCAAAGTACTGGGCAAAAAACATCTCCAAATATGGAATAAGTAACAATCTCAAAGTATCGATTAAGAAAGCATTTCAAGAACAATACTCATTAATATGAAACAAAACATAATGTATGGCCATTTTGACTTTTTCTATGGCCATTTTGACTATTTGGTATGGCCATTTTGACTAGGTTCAGTGTGGCCATTTTGACCTGTTCCTTTTGTTCCGATGCCCACACTCTACTATGCTGTACCACGTTCTGAAGCGATAAGTAGCATATAAGTAATCGGTTCCAGACAGACAATAGCATTCCTAAGGAGAACAATAGCATTCCTAAGGAGAACAATAACATTCCAGGGGATCAATAGCATTTTTCAAGGATTGCTCCTACATACCTAAGGAGTTTTCAGGAGCACATTCCATTAATTCCAGGAGCTGTCCTTTGAACCCTTAACCCTATTGTATACAATTATAGCCTACACTATGGTTCTATACCAGTGACGTCTTTATTTAACATCATGACTCACGGATATGGGAATGTGTTTTGAAATGTTATGAATAGGAACCAAGCAAATTTGATATATTGAAATCATTGCTATTAAATTTGAAATGGGTGGAATGTTGGCCACCTACATCTTTTAAATATTTGTGTTGTTTGGCATTCCATTTATCTTGTCTTGTTAACCAACCAATCAGACAGCATGTGTACTACTCTACATCCAATCAGACAGCACAAGCACTACACAATCCCATGTTGCACCTTCCACTATAAGACATTTCAAATCATTTATCATTGCTATCATAGACCAGAAGAGTTTTGGAAAAGCATTTCTGCTCGCAATCAATATGGCGCAGAAGATGTAGAACATGAGACGTATAGGCTTCTCAACAAACCAGTTACTTACTAGTGTGTATCAAGAAGTGAAGGATATTGCGAATACTCAGGTACATTTGCATGAAACTATGATGCGAACAAGTGAGTTATACAAAACCAGGCCACATACACCGAGATGGCAGAGTGAATGAAGACCTTAGAAGAGAAACTGCCATCAGTATCGCCCGCTCTCTTGAGTTTGCTGTTGGATTACATGAAAATTGCTGCCGCATCTGCCAACGAGAATTCAGAGAACAGAAAGCAAAAATCTCCCATCGCATCTCTTCCTAAGGCTAAGAAAACTAGAAAAGTGAAGGAAAACGAGAGACAACCAGTTGCAAAGAAGAGCAAAAGAACACAAAAGCAGAAGACCAAAAGGTAGCCAGTCCAGCAATCAAACCAAGGTAAGTGTAATCATTACGATAATTAATTATATTTGTTCTACCTAATTGTTTACAATGAAATAATTTTGTTTCTCAATTTATATCTTATATTCGTCTTCTTTATTGATAGGAGCGATGTCAGCGCTATTTCACCTACTGCACCGCAGCCATCTCCATCACTCCTGATAGAACCTATAACACCTCCTACAGAACCTAACTTCAATGACTGGCTTCCAACAGAGTCCACCTTAAATGACTTGTGGTTGGATTACACTCAACTCATGGAAGACATTGGACAGCAAGAGAAACAACACATGGAGATGAATGTCGCAGGTGATTTAACAGCGGAAGATCCATATGAAGGAGAGAAACTTACTCCTCTTCAACGAAATTGTAGCATTTGTCGTCACAATAATATGCTGCGTCACGTGAGTTGCAATAGTGGACAAGTCCAGTGTCACGTGTGTTGTAATGAACTTATTGACTGTTTGTGTTACTGTGATCCAGAGGGGATGATGGAAGACATGTTATCTCAAGATTTGGAAGGACATATCCTATGAGTGTAAATTCAGAGGTGTTTTAATCATGCTCTGTAACATGGTGATGGTCATTATGTACTGTAACACACTTTTGTGAATTGTAATAGGGGATAGTGGTGGAATGAATAAATAATCAAACCAAATGTGTTTTATGTTATATATATTGTTTAGTAAGTCACATTCTCCTCAGTACAACATGAGTTCCCAAAAGAAAAGCAGTGAGTTGAAACAGCAAAAAGCATTAAAAAAGTATTATTATGGCCCTCACAATCCGGGCGCTTATTATGGACCCTCCAAACTGCGTGATGAATTGAAGAAAAAGAGTCACCATAGTATCAAGCTGAGGAAGATGAAACGATTTGTGAACAACCAAGATGCTTATAGTTTACACAAACCAGTCAAACATAGATTTAAAGGATGAAGTAGGAACTGAATATCTCAATCTGGTGAAATCGGGAAATGTGAGACTTGAAATTGAATTCAAATCTGCTCTCACCAAAACTTTGAGTTGTGTCATCATGAGTGAAAGAAACTCTATCATAGAAATTGATAAGGCAGGGAATGTGTATATCAAGTAATCATCAACATGAAAGCCTCAGAATTGCAATGTGCCATACAGTGTGATTCAGTCTTACAGAGACATGTCTTGGGAGTGTATGCTAAAGATACTTTACCCACACTCCCACCTTCACTGTTGAAGAAAGGAGTGGGTGTCATTGTGAATACAGACAGCAGACAAAAGAGTGGTCGCCACTGGGTGGCTATGTATTTCAAAGGAAATAGAGCAGAACTGTTTGATAGTTTAGCAGAACCAGTTGATGCTGTATTTGATAGTTATCTAAAGTCTTATGTTAAATCTTACTTGCACAATGGTGAACGGTTACAATCTGTAGATTCAAATGTATGTGGCTTCTAATGTTTGTATTATCTCTTATGTAAATGTAAAACCAACTGGAGTTTTCATCACTTTCTTCATCAATTTGATGTAAGGAACTTTATATGAAATGACAGTTTTGTATCTCAATATATTTGTCACTACTTCAAATACTGTACACCTTCTTGTTTCAGTTGTCAATGATGCTATTGATGTATGTGAGAGAAAAAAAATAAAAAATAAAAAGTAGTTTAGATCAAATGATGTTTTGTTGGGTATAAGAAAAATATACAAATGCAAATATACTCCTCACAAAAAAGTTAAGCAACAAGTATTTTTTTCCACATATTTTCTTCATGGGTATATGAAGTTATTACTTGGCATATAAGCCATGCAGGAGAACCCTTTACGATTGATGAACTTAAAGCATTTCCCATATTGTTTTTCTGATAACATTGTTAGCACCGCCTGAACGCAACCACCCTCAAAACTCACATGCAAAATGCATGGAAAACATGTGCTATACACGTCGCACATGCGTTCTGATTGCGTTAAAACTGCCAGCAACGACAAATTGTTGACAGTAACATTTGAGAAATGGCTAGGCGTCACTTGACACCAATTGAAGTTGCTCAAATTGTTGGAATGGTGCAGGGGGGTCAGACCCAGAGTGCTGTTGCCAACCATTTCAATGTTCATCGGCGTCATCTCCAGAGCGATCACTCGTCACCAACAGACCGGATTGATGACTGAGAGACCACGCCAGGTCGTCCAAGGGTGACAACTCCCAGAGAGGACCGATACTTGGCCACCCTAGCCCGGCGGAACAGGTTCACCACAGCCAGATCTCTCCAGAATGACCTCCAGAGAGTTGCTGGGAACAGAATCTCCACACAGACAGTGAGGAACAGACTCCATGCTGAAGGTCTCAGGTCCCGAAGACCAGTGCAACGTATCCCACTGCCTGCACACCATCGTCAACAGAGACTGAATTGGGCTAACCAACGACGTAACTGGAGAGTCAATCGCTGGCGTAATGTTCTCTTCACAGATGAGTCAAGATTCTGTCTGGACTTCAATGATGGTAGGGCTCGTGTGTGGAGAAACCGTGAATCTAACGATACGCCAACTGTAACGATTGCTGAACATGATCAGTATCGAGGTGGGAGTTTGATGATCTGGGCAGGAATCCAAGTTGGACGACTAACTGATCTTGTGGTCATCAGACGAGGTACCATGACAGGTGTGAGGTACCGAGACGAAATTGTCACACCTGTGATCATTCCGTGGGCTCAGCAAGCAGGTCCTAACTTCATCTTCATGGATGACAATGCCCGTCCACATCGAGCAAGAGTTGTCACTGATGTTCTTCAGACCAACAACATCACCCATATGGACTGGCCTGCAAGGTCTCCTGACCTGAATCCTATTGAACATGCTTGGGACATCCTCGGAAGGCGTGTGTACGGCCTCCACGTTCGTCCTCAGACTCTGGATCAGCTTGAACAGGCATTGCAGAGAGAATGGCAGAACATTCCACAACAGACTCTAGACAGACTCATCTGGTCAATGCCTAGACGTCTTGAAGCGTGTATTCAGGTCAATGGTGGCCATACACGTTATTAAACTTTGGATCAGTGCTCAAAACTGACAGTAAAAGTGTTTTCAGACATTTTCATACCCTGATGCAACACATTTTGCACGGCTTTTTCAGTGACACTGTTTTTTGATGATTTGCAAGTCAGTTATTGTTCAATGAATTTTGATTTCTTTGTTGGAAAAGTGTGTGGATATGCTTTATCTTTGTTATGTTTGATTCAGTTGTAATGATCATGAGTAAAGGCATATGTACTGACCAAAAATACACTTGTTGCTTAATTTTTTGTGAGGAGTATATCATTTGCAAAAATGTCCTGCATAGTAAGAAAGTAGAATAATACTAAACTGAAGTATCTAATGACTGGCATTTCACTCTTGCCTGCTGACGGATAAGACGTCCTTTTTCAACATGAGGAGAGCTTCTGGGGATATATTTGGCCCTACACCCATGTTCACAAAGTTTGGCAAGAGCAAATCAACAAAAACACTTCAGAGAAAAACAATGGGATCGCTGAATAGACAGGTTACATCTAACAAGAAAAAAAGAGGGGCAACTGTGAAGGGCAAAAAGAAGACTGCACTGAAAATACAACATGTGTCCAATATCATTATGAAACGGACTAAAGCTGCCTTGAAACGTAACATGGCTCAAAGGTATAAAAGAATGCTTCAGACCCTCTAATCACACACTTGTGTTACATCACTATGGAACTTACTACCACCTGTCCAGACTGTGACAAGAGATTTACACGAAAAGATAATTTACAAAGACATCAGAAGCATGCTTATGCATGGATCAATCCAAGAGTTACATCCTCCTCTTCCTCAGGATAAACTACTTCCTTCTCCTCCTCCTCTGGATAAACATCTTTCTCCGCCTCAGGATAAACATCTTTCTCCGCCTCAGGATAAACAACTTCCTCCTCCTCCTCCTCAGGAGGAGCACAAGTAGCACGAATGATTCAAATTTCTGATTCCCTCCAATGGCATCATCGTCGGACCCAGTGGATGTGGAAAGTTGGTGTTTGTCTTCAACCTATTAAGACATGGATTCATTCAACCTCTACCTGACTGTATAGTCTGGTGTTATACCGTTTGGCAACCTCTTTATGATAGCATTCTTCAAACTTTATCTCAAGTACGTTTTGTGAAAAGAATACCTTACAATATCGAAGATGAAAACTACTTTGGATCCCACAACCAGAACATGATGGTGTTGGATGATTTTCTGTCTGAAGCAAAGAACGATAAGCGGATTTCCCGTCTGTTTACTCAAACTTCCCACCACAAAAATGTTATTATCTTTTTGCTATTGCAAAACCTCTTCCCATGAGGTTAGGAATCTCGTGACATTGCTCTAAATTCACATTATGTAACACTTTTCAATTCACCAGTGGACAGACAGCAGGTGAAGTTATTTGCCAGAGGATATTTCCTGACGACATTAGTAGATTTATGACTCTTTATGAAAAGGCTGTTGAAACACCTTATGGACACCTCACAGTGGATCTCAAACCTAGTACAAGTGACAAGAATAGACTCCATGTCAATCTCTTGAAAACCAACCTCAATACATCTGATCAACAGAGTGGTTGCAACAAGAACAGGTAAAAGAGGTCTCTCCAGTATTAGACGTTCAGACAGCTTCCGACATTTGTGCTGATCACACATCCAAAAAAAGATCTCTTAGCTTTGACAACGACGCTGAAACAGCATCCATCTCGAGTGACGACACAGGACCTTTCACCATGGCCACTGTGTGTACCGACTGCGGCGTATTGATAGACAATATGCATGATCTACAGCGACATATCAAAACATGGTGTCCAGCAAACACCAGTTTGAAATCCAAGAGGAAACGTCTCAGATATGATAGTGACGACAACAGTGAAGGCGAGGAACAACTTCCTGTACAGAAAGGAGGAGGTTCTGCTGGAAACCAATGTCATGGGAAGCCTTCAAGCACTGACATGGAGGAGTGGCAAAATGTGGGTTTACAACGCATCGGGAATCGTGTGTACAACATCAACCATGACGTGATGAAACTCAAGAGGAAAAAGTACAGACAACAGGGTCGAACAGAAGATTGGATTGACAGAAAAATGAAACAGATATGGGGAAATGAATTGGCCAATAGCCTTAACAATGTCATAGAGTTCACTCAATACTTTAAACAGGCACCTCTATTTCAACCCAACCTAGACAGCCTGAGTGATATGGACCCTGGCACTGATCAATCTATCATCAAAAACAAGATAACCCGTTTCATGAAAACTGTCATGAAAGACATTCTGACTCGTATAGATATGCCCGAAGTAGAAAGTGACAGTGAATCTGTCATGGCTGTCGATGACGATAATGATGATGATGATGAGGGTCAGGAAGAATAAAATCCTTGTCTTGCCTTACAACCCTTCAGTCGAGATTTTATCATCCCATAATAATGACACAGAAGAATCAGTCACCAAGCCGACATAGATGTGGACTTATCCACATATTAAAAACACAACCTGCCAAGAAGACAAAACAGTTTTCTCGAAATGACACCAACAGCTCCCTATCAAAGAAACACTTGGTCCTATACATCAGGAGAGCAGCCAAGTTGTGACCCCCAGGACACAAACATCTTTCTGTGGCATAAATGTCGCTAAACGATAGTCTTCTCTGTTTTATACCTGCTGTATCTGAGTTGTTTCATGTTTCATGTTAAGACTAAAACACAATACAAGCTTTAAAATCATTGAACCATCACGATTGCTTTTTTTTCTTGTGAAAAATCCCTTGAACCCTACACCTGTGAAGACTGACACCTTATGTTGTTAATAAAAGATCTGTTGCAATTTTTGTTTCGTTGTTTTTAATTCATGTTTCTATGGTGCCATACACATTGTAAATATGTTTCAAAATTACCTATTGTTCAAAACAATATGATCTTGAACAGGCTGTTACTGACTGACTGAGTTTGGTTTTACGCCGCTTTTAGCAATATTCCAGCAACATCACGGCGGGGGAAAACCAGAAATGGGCTTCATACATTGTACCCATGTGGGGATTCGAACCCGGGTCTTCGGCGTGACAAGCCAACGCTTTAACCACTAGGCTACCCGACCGCCCGCGAACCCCGAATAGATAGATAGATAGATATATATATAGATATATATATATTGCTGACACCAGTGTAATTGTCTTTTCACAAGACCGCCCCCGCTCTGGATTGGGTGATCAAGTAGTAGCATAACCTTATATGGAAAGGTCTGCTACGCCATGTTTTGGCTGAATGAAGAGTCTAGGTTAATATAGCATTAGTGTATTAGCATCTGTCATCACGTCTAACCTTGATGTCATGCATACATTGCGTGTTTATGAATGTTCGTGCACTTTACATAACTACCGAGAGGTAACAACAAAGCAAGTTAAAGAAGCTTTGACCAAATAAGCAGAAAAACCTAAAGTATTTACCAATGAAACTATTCCTACAATACATCCAGATGGTGTTGTTGAACTCGAATGTTTCGTGTGAAGAAAACACAAAACGATTACAGCTTAGATAATTTCATATTTTTGCAAAATGCTGTTCTTCGAATTCTGCTATCTACCTAAAAAGCTCACACACAGGTTGTTGACACACGGCATCTCTCTTTTCAATAGTGTCAAGTCGTAGCCGACCACCTCCGTGGTGTGGTGGTTAGAGCGTCCGCCCAGAGAGCGGAAGGTCGCGGGTTCGATCCCAGACCGCGTCATACCAAAAAGACGTTAAAATATTTTACTTGTTGGTCCCTGCCTGGCGCTCGGCATTACTGGGTACAACAATGACTGGTCGGCTCAGAGTCAGTATAATGTGTTTGAGTGGGGTATTCATGCTTCACTGCGGCATGGTATCTCAGTGGGCTAGCACTATAAAACCAGCTTAAGTCTGGGCTAGTACAAGCAGCCGCACATACACATACACGTGCATGCACGTCGTCATATGAGCGAAATATTCTCAAGCACGACGTAAAACACAATTTCACCTCACCTCACCAAGTCGCAGCCCCAACACTAGTCAGTTGTGGCTCATGATCTATAATAACATCTCAACAATGACCACACAGTGAGCTTGTCACGTGAATACACATTCCCTTTCTGTGTCAGCACTTCCCTATTTGGAAATTGCTACTACGTTTTTATACTATCCATTGTTTTGCTTTAATGAAGGCTGAGATGACTGAATGTATCAGTGCATGAGAACAATACACCCAACCATGACTTGGCTGACTTGTTACGTCATGCATGTCTTTAGCTATTAATGAGTTACATACATACTAAATAACCTCCCACAGAAAACACATGAAACTAAATTTGACCTCAGTTTAATATAAAGGTTGTAGTTGATGAAGTATCAAAAAAATATTTTGTGGCACAACTATTGGAATACAATGCAATAATCAGATAATAGTGTAAAGAGGTCATATGGTATACTTTCTTATTTGTCTGCAAACAAAAAGGTTTGCAAATCTTGATCGTGACATTTTTAATAGAATATGTGTACTGAAAATTCAAAGGAATTGTAAGTCATGATATAGTGTGATATAAATCGTGACATTTTCTAAATAGCGTCGACCACTAAACATTCAAAATAAAGTGGTAAAACATTGAAGACATACGTGATTTAATTTTAGGTTGAAATAAGAAGTGCCCCTGAGTATGAATCATTCAAATCACTACTGAAAACACATTTGTTTAAAGTCTGCTACTGTTAGACTGTGTATTCCCAGGACAGTTCATTGCTCACAAGCGCTTTTGAGCAGTTGATTATACTGGAAACAAGCGCTATACAAGTGTATATTTATTATTTATTATTATTAAGTTGATATAAAACATCACAGGTACAGGTGAACGCACACGTCTCTTCCTGGCGTGTGATTCAGCAGTTGTGTGAAACTATACCTATCCTTAAAAGCAAAGTGAAAAATTTAGTGTTATCAATTCAAGACCAGGAACAGTGTTTCTGCAAACCCTATGTTGTTCAGTTGAAGGTATGTAATTGAAACTTTGTACAAATTGTTAGAATTGATTGACTTATAAGTAATATTTCTCATCCATTGAGCATTTGATATTTCATTTCTTGCAGAGAATAGTCTTAATTTTGACCTGCTTGTATACTGCAGAATTATATTCATATGCAGACATGTACAATGAGCTAGAAAAGGTGAGCTGTATTTCATACATTCTGTTTACCCTTTACCTGCTGGAGTAGAGAAATACTCAGTTGAAATTCAATACACATTCCAATCTCAGAGAGTTATGTTTGTTGCAGAATTACGGAAATCGGAAATGACCTTGTTTTGTGGAAGCATGACCCATATCGAATTCATGTAAGTTGGCTGTGTAACGATATCTTGCAGGCTTTGTAAATAATTAATCTTTGCCGCAGGTACCATTAACCTTTATTTTTACTTAATTTTCACTAGTGAGTTTAAGCTTTTGATGGGTAGTATATCTTAGATTGAAAAAATTGCGATCCGCTGGAGTGTAGCGCCAAAACACAACTTTGAGGCGAGATAACCAACTTTCGACCCCACTTTAACGTAGACGGTTGCGTTTGGGTGAATATTTTCAACTTCAGTAACTGACATTCCAATCTGCGTGACTCACCAGGCTAAACCTTCCATTCATATTTACATATGTTTGTACTTCTTTTCAAACCAATTGATTTAAACAATATGTTATTTCCAATGAAGCTATATATACAAGGTTTGAACATTGATATTACATATAAAAGGAAATAGACTGCTGCATTTCTAGGTTGGAATTCTGATGGAATATAACGTTAGAAGTGTTGAATGCTTACAAGTTACACTAACAACTAGTCTCTGAAATGAACATATTTTACTGGAAAAAGTTCATAGTAAAAAAAATGTAATGAAAAGGAGCCCTGAGACTTTCTTCATTTTCAGAAGCTGAGGAAATCTAGACTTGCCACATTTTATAGACTTGCGTGGGCCTTCTTGGATATATTTGCTTCAGGGTCTGTACGACAGACTAGCTTACAAGTGTTAACAAATAAGATGTACTACTTAATGAACATATTACTTATGGTACCAAGCACTTATTGAAAGCGGTTAGAATCAGCTATGAATTTATAGACATGAGCAACATTCCACCCATTTCAGCTTTAATAGCAATATCCTATTCAAATTTGCTTGGTTCCTATTCATAACATTTCAATACACATTCCCATTAGCATGGGTAATCTCGTTGTATAAAGACGTCACTTAACTCTTTACCGGCTGGTATAGAACCATAGTGTAGGCTATCATTGTATACAATAGGGTTAAGGGTTCAAAGGACAGCTCCTGGAATTTATGGAATGTGCTCCTGAAAACTCCTTGGGTATGTAGGAGCGCTCCTTGAAATATGCTATTGTTCTCCCCTGGAATGTTATTGTTCTCCTTAGGAATGCTATTGTTCTCCTTAGGAATGCTATTGTTCTCCTTAGGAATGCTATTGTTCTCCTTAGGAATGCTATATATGCTACTGCGATAGCTAAAACTATGGCATGATCGTGGCAAAATATTAAACATTTTTCTATTTTTTTGTTGATGTTTCACAGGCGCGAGCTTTTTATATGTTATGACAGTAGATTACTGTTTATATAATTTCATTTGTCTGTTTTACCACACGTTCTTCTTACCGAGTCACTTTCTCAGTTCGATACTTAAAAGCAAAGTCATAATTTAGCGTTGACAGAATTCCTAACTGTGATATAGATATGTCGTTGTCACAGACAAAACTCAGTGTCTGTCTTATTGACACCTATGTGTCTGCCTGGCTGTCTGCTAATGACAATATTCAATACACAACTTCGATCACTGACCACATGCAATTTGAACACCTATCAGGCTATACACCATAAACAAAACGCATTGATTTATGGCCCGAGTTCGGTCTCTGTCACATTATGTAATTACACTGACAGGCGGGTGTGATACTTGTACACATGACATGTTATGATGTCTGTTGATTGCAAATTATTATACACAAAAAATGAGCATGAATTTACAAAACCCAACATCTCTATATACACACACACAATGAACCGTGAGGGCATCGGCAAATGAAACAGCCGTTACACTTGAGTGCACACCCACACGCTCCGACTGGGTTCGGTATCCCGGCTGCTTTGTTTCTAGGGAAGTAAACCCAAGTTCAAAATATTGCATTTTTGATTTGCGATTGTACGCTTATAATTTTTTTTATATGATTTTTTCATAATCAGCAATGTATATTATACAGTACAACCAGAAATTATTGAGAATTTAGAGATTGTATTTTTTTTTTTCACTCATTACTCACGTATTAAATGTAAATATTAGCAGAACATAACTCTTTGTCAAGTCACCATGGGCAGCAATGCAGGCTTCAATGCGGCTGGGCATACTACTGAAGAAGTTAGAAAGTCGTGGTCCATGCTTGGTCCCAATTAAAATGTCTATGCTGTAAGCACCAGTTCAACCTTCGCTCCTTTTGTTCAGGTTTCATGATCGGTGATGGAATTCCTCGACTTTTCTGCCAACCCATTGCATGCAGCTCAGTTCTAATTATCTGCTTACAGACAGCCACAGTTCCTCTATCAATCATATCCAGCCTTAAGTTTTCTAAACTCCTTCGTTTGTTTTTAGCAAACAAGAATACCAAGCCGCCTCCTATCACCGACAGTCAATTTTCTGGGCCTACCTGCGCCTCCCTGGTGCTCAATGCCATATCTATTGGCAATATTTTTCAAAACACGATAAACAGTGGACAAAGGGATGCCTGTTCTACTTGAAATCACTTTAGCGGATCTGATGTCCTTGTTATAATACTCTAAAATCAACTTACTCTTCTCTAAATCATCCATACTGAGGATCACAAAGGGGCATAACTCTTCACAAACTAATGAAAAAAGTATTAACGGAGTTGTCTCTCTTGAATGAAACCAAGCACTTGATAGCTGGTCAAGGTTGTCTATACTACAAATCCAAATAAACATATTCCTAAAATTCTCAATCATTTCTGGTCATACTATTTGTCATGAATAAGTGATAATTGTGTTTTAATTATGTTTGATTTTTTGGTTGCATGTGACCTTTAATATTTTGCCACGATTATCAAGATGCCTCACGATCATTGAGATTTATTGCGATCACCACGATTTCGACCTGCGATCTCTCACACTTCAAAAGATGAGTTAAACAAAATTCCGAATCGTGACCACCGTGGCCTAATCATGGCATGGTGTAAACGTAGCAGTATATCGTAGTGTAAACGGCAGTTAATCGTAGCTTATCGGGATACATCGGGAGAAAGTCGTAGCAGGAATCGGATGGGATCGGCTCCTTACCGTAACCTATTCGTAGGAGAACCTTATCTTAATAACCGTAATAGGAACCGTAGGTATACTCATGTATAAAATAGAAGTATAAACAAAATGTCCCCGATTACAGCTGATTCAGTCGTAGGTAGCTAATCGGGAGGGATCGGGACTTTCGCCAGCCCATTCGTAACAACTCGCCTCTTTCCGTGCCGGAATGACACGAGTAGTTATGAATGACACCAGCCATCGTAGTCCAGTGAAATGGGGGCATTACTTTGAGTTGACAATCCACTTTATACATCACAGTCACAGTTGTAGCAAGTTGGATTTCAAGTAAAGGATTTCAACCGCAGCACGACTAAAAGTAACGAAAATGGTGCGTCGTAATTTGACCATAGGTCATCACTATGGAGTAGCCAATCACAGGCCAGGATCTAATCTCATACATATGTCTGATAAAAATCATCTTTCATAGTTTTTTCATCCACACAATCAGGGACCTTCTCATACTTTCTATACTGTTAGTCGTACTGTGTGCACCAATATCCCTTCTTTGTACACCATTTCCCTACATTGTACACCACTATCCCTTCTTGGTACACCACTAGCCCTTCTTGGTACACCACTATCCCTTCTTGGTACACCACTATCCCTTCTTGGTACACCACTATCCCTTCTTGCTACACCCTTTCCAAATATTGTACACCACTATACAAATATTGTACACCCTTTCCCTACATTGTACACCACTATTCCTTCTTTGTACACCCTTTCCCGACATTGTACACCACTATCCCTTCTTGGTACACCACTAGCCCTTCTTTGTACACCACTATCCCTTCTTGGTACACCACTATCCCTTCTTTGTACACCACTATCCCTACATTGTACACCACTATCCCTTCTTTGTACACCACTATCCCTACATTGTACACCACTATCCCTTCCTTGTACACCACTATCCCTTCTTTGTACACCACTATCTATTCTTTGTACAACACTATCCCTACATTGTACACCACTATCCCTCCTTGGTACACCACTATCCCTACATTGTACACCACTATCCCTTCCTTGTACACCACTATCCCTTCTTTGTACACCACTATCCCTACATTGTACACCACTATCCCTCCTTGGTACACCACTATCCCTTCTTTGTACACCACTATCCCTCCTTGGTACACCACTATCCATTCTTTGTACATCACTGTACCTTCTTGGTACACCCTTTCCCTACATTGTACACCACCATCCCTTCTTTGTACACCCTTTCCCTACATTGTATACCACTATCCCTTCTTTGTACACCCTTTCCCTATATTGTACACCACTATCCCTCCTTGGTACACCACTATCCCTTCTTGGTACACCCTTTCCCTACATTGTACTCCACTATCCCTTCTTTGTACACCCTTTCCCTATATTGTACACCACTATCCCTTCTTTGTACACCACTATCCCTTCTTTGTACACCACTATCCCTCCTTGGTACACCACTATCCCTTCTTGGTACACCCTTTCCCTACATTGTACACCACTATCCCTTCTTTGTACACCCTTTCCCGACATTGTACACCACTATCCCTTCTTTGTACACCACTATCCTTCTTTGTACACCACTATCCCTCCTTGGTACACCCTTTCCCTATATTGTACACCACCTTCTTGGTATCCATCCTTTGTATACCACTATCCCTTCTTTGTACACCATTATCCCTTCTTGGTACACCACTATCCCTTCTTGGTACACCACTATACCTTCTTGGCACACCCTTTCCCTATATTGTTCACCAATATCCCTCCTTTGTACACCACTATCCCTTCTTGGTACACCCGTTCCCTACATTGTACACCACTATCCCTCCTTGGTACACCACTATCCCTTCTTTGTACACCACTATACCTTCTTGGTACACCCTTTCCAAATATTGTACACCACTATCTCTCCTTTATACACCACTATCCCTTCTTGGTACACCCTTTCCCTACATTGTACACCACTATCCATCCTTTGTATACCACTATCCCTTCTTTGTACACCATTATCCCTTCTTGGTACACCACTATCCCTTCTAGGTACACCACTTTCCCTTCTTTGTACACCACTATCCCTTCTTGGTACACCACTATCCCTTCTTTGTACACCACTATCCCTTCTTGGTACACAACTATCTGATACAAATCATCTTTCTTAGTTTTTTCATCCACATAATCAGGGACCTTCTCCTACTTTGTATACTGTTAGTCATACTGTTTGCACCACTATCCCTTCTGTCTACACCCTTTCCCTACATTGTACACAACCATCCCTTCTTTGGACACCACTATCCCTTCTTGGTACACCACTATCTGATACAAATCCTCTTTCATAGTTTTTTCATCCACACAATCAGGGACTTTCTCCTCCTTTTTATACTGTTAGTTATACTGTGTGCACTACTATCCCTTCTTGGTACACCCATTCCCTACATTGTACACCACTATCCCTTCTTGGTACACCACTATCCCTTCTTTGTACATCACTATCCCTTCTTGGTACACCACTATCCCTTCTTCTACACCACTATCCCTTCTTGGCACACCACCATCCCTTCTTGGTATACCTGTTCCCAGCACATTGTACACCACCATCCCTTCTTTGTACACCACCATCCCCTTGTACACCACTATCCCTTCTACACCACCATCCCGTCTGGCACCACCACTATCCCTTCTGGTACCACCACTATCCCTTCTTTGCACACCACCATCCTTCTTTTGTACACCCTTTCCCCTACATACTTAAACCACTATCCTTCTGTACACCACTATCCCTTCTTGGCACACCTGTTCCCTACATTTCACCACCACTATCCCTTCTTGTTACACCACTATCCCCTGGTACACACCACTGTCCCCTCCTGGTACACCACTTATTCCTTCTTGGCACACCACTATCCTTTCTTGTACACCACTGTCCCTTCTTTGCACACCACTATCCCTTCTTGTACACCACTAATCACTTCTTCTACACCACTATCCCTTCTTGGCACACCACTATCCCTTCTTTTGTACACACCACTATCCCTTCTTGTACCACTATCCCTTCTTGGTACACCACTTCCATCCCTTCTTTTGTACACCACCATCCCTTCTTTGTACACCACTATCCCTTCTTGCACACCACCATCCCCTCGTTGTGCACCACTTTTACTTGGTTACCACCACTATCCTTCTTGTACACCACTCCATCATCCCCTTCTTGCACACCACCCTCCCTGTTCCCTACCACCATTGTCACCTCCTTACACCACCATCCTTCTTATCCACCACGTCCCCTGCACAACACCACCATCCCTCTTCTCTACACCACCATCCCTTCTTGCCACCACCATCCCTTCTTGGTACACCACCATCCCTTCTTGCACCATCCCTCACCGTCCCCTTCTTTTGTACACCACCATCCCTTGTACACCACCATCCCTCTTCTTGTTACACCACCACTATTCCCTGGTACATTCCCCACACACTTCATCCCTTCTTTACACCACCATCCCTTCTTGTAAAACCACCATCTTTTTCCACCATCCCTCTTGCACAACCACTCATCCCTTCTTACAACCACCATCCCTTCTGTATACACCACCGTCCCTCCTTGGCACACCACCATCCCTTCTTGTAATAACCACATCCACCATCCTTCCTGCTTCACCACCATATCCCTTCCTTGTACACCACCATCCCTTCTTGTAATACAACCACCATCCCTTCTTTGCACACCACCATCCTTCTGCACATCCCACTATCCTGTTCCCCTGCCACCAGCACACCTTTCGTGGCCACCACTATCCCTCTTGTACACCACTATCCCTTCTTGCACACCACCATCCCTTCTACACCACCACCAATAACCACCTTCTGCACACCTCACCACCATCCCTTCTTCCGGCACACCACCATCCCTTCTTGCACACCCGTTCCCCTGCATCACCACTCATCCCTTCTGTACACCACCCATCCCTCTTGCACACCACCATCCTTCACATTGCACCACCACCATCCCTCACCACCATTCTTATGCACCACCATCCCTTCTTGGCCACCACTCATCCCTGGTACACAACCTTTGCACACCACCATCCCTTGTACACCCCTTTTCTCCACACAACTCATCCCTCTCCTTAACCATCCGTTCTTGCATACCCTGCACTCCCACCATCCCTTCACACCACTCCCATTCATCCCTTCCTTGCAGCCACCACCATCCCTTCTTTACACCACCATCCCTCTGCTACACCACCATCCCCTTCTTGTACACCACCATTCACCATCCCTTCTTGTGTACACCACTATCCCTTCATTGTACACCAATTCATCCCCACCGCCATCACTTTAGCCACCACTATCCCTTCTTGTACACCACCATCCCTATTGCACACCACCATCCCCATTCTTGTACACCACTTTCCCTTATTGCAAACCACTATCCCCTTGCACACCACCACCTTCTTCTGGTACACCACTTTCCCTACTGTACACCACCATCCTTCCCTTTGTACACCACCATCCCTCCTTGCAATTCACCTCCCCACCATCCCTTCTGGCACACACCACCATCCCTACTTGTACCACCACCTATCCCCCTGCACACACCACCATCCCTGCGCACTTGTTCCTGCATTGTACACCACCATCCATTCTGTACACCACTTATCCCTCCTTGTAACCTTCCCCCAGGCCTGCACACCACCATCCATCCTTTGCCACCACCATCCCTTCTTGTACACCACCATCCCTTCTTGTTACACCACCATCCCTTCTGCCACACCCTTTCCCCACATTCACCACCATCCCTTGTTCACCACCAATCTTTGCACACCCGTTCCCTATTGCACACCACCATCCCTCCTTGCACACCACCATTTCTTTACACCACCATACCTTCTTGCACACCCTTCCTTCATTGTACACCACCATCCCCTTCTACCACCATCCATCCCTTCTCCACACACCATCGTACCCAGTGCACCATCCATCCTTGTATACCACTAGTCATCCCTTCTTGCACACCACCATCCCTTCTTGGTACAATCTCACCATCCCTTCTTTGTACCACCTCACTTGCTGTACACCACCATCCCTTTGTACACCACCATCCCTTCTTGCACACCACTTTCCACAACTACTGATACAACCATCTTTCATCCATACATCGACTTCTCCTACTTTATACCGTTACCGCACCGTTTGCAACCACCATCCCTTCTGTTCCCGCCACACCCTTTCCCTTTTCATTGTACACCACCATCCCTTCTTGCACACCACCATCCCTTCTTGCACACCACCATCTGATACCAAAACTTTCATACCTTCATCCACACCAATCCCTTTCTGGCCTCCTTTATCCCTTACCGTACCACCACTATCCCTTCTTTGCACACCACCATCCCTCTTTGTACACCACCATCCCTTCTTGGTACACCACCATCCCTTCCTTTGTACACCACCATCCCTTTCTTGCACACCACCATCCCTTTCATGGCCACCACCATCCCTTCTTGCACACCTTCATCATTGTACATCCACCATCCCCTTCGCACACCACCATCCCTTCTGCACACCACCATCCCCCTTGTACACCACCATCCCTACCATTGTACACCACCATCCCTTCTTGCACACCACTTCCCCCTTGTGCACCACCATCCCCTTTGCACACCACTCATCCCTTCTGCACACTACCAAACCACTATCCCTTCTGTGCACCACTATCACCCCTTTCTTACATACACCCTCATCCATTCTGCACCACCATCCCTTCTTTGTACATCCACCACCATCCCTTCTTGTACACCACCATCCCCTTATCACCACTATCCCCAGTACACAACTATTCCCTATCATTGCCACACCACTATCCCTTTTGTACACCACCATCCCTTCTACTGTACACCACCATCCCTTCTGGCACAATCTTTGTACACCCATCCCTTCTTTGTACACCACCATCCCTTCGGGTACAACCACCTCATCCCATTGCACACCACCATCCCTTCTTGTACACCACCATCCCTTCTTTGTACACCACCATCCCATCTTTTTAAACACCACCATCCCTTCTCTTGTGCACCACTATCCCTTCATCTTGCACCAACCATCCCTTCTTTGCACACCACCATCCCTTTTGGTACACCACCCTTTCCCTATCCTTGTGCACCACCATCCCTTCTGCACACCACCATCCCTTCTTGTACACCACTATCCCTTCTTGTACACCACCATTCCTTCTTGCACACCACCATCCCTCTTGCACACCACTATCCCTTCTTGTACACCACTATCCCTTCTTTGTACACCACCATCCCTCTTCTTACACCACTCATCCCTTCTTGTGCACCACTATCCCTTGTACACACCACCATCCTTCTTTGTACACCACTATCCCTTCTTGGTACACCACGCTATCCTTCTCACCACCACCATCCCTTCTTTGTACACCACTATCCCTTCTTGGTACACCACTATTATCCCAACTTTGTTACACCACTATCCCTTCTTGCCACACCACTATCCCTTCTTGTACACCACTCATCCCTCCCTTGTACACCACTCATCCCTTCTCTTGTACACCATTATCCCTCACCTTGTACACCACTCATCCCTCTTTGTACACCACTATCCCTTCTTTGTACACCACCATCCCTTCTTTCTACACCACTATCCCTTCTTGCACACCACCATCCCCTTCTTGTATACCCGTTCCCCACCATTGTTCACACCACTCATCCCTTCTTTGTACAACCATCCCTTCTTTGTACACCACTCATCCCTTCTTCTACACCACTATCCCGTCATTGTACACCACTATCCCTTCTGGTACACCACCATCCCCTTCTTTGCACACCACTATCCCTTCTTTGCACACCCTTTCCCCATACTGTACACCACCATCCCTTCTGCACACCACCGTCCCTTCTCGGCACACCTGTTCCCTTCTCTTGTACACCACTATCCCTTCTTACACCACGTCCTTCTACATTCTACACACCACTCATCCCTCCTTGTACACCACCATCCCTTCTTTACACCCGTTCCTTCATTGTACACCACCATCCCTTCTTGTACACCACTATCCCTTCTTGTACACCACTGTCCCTTCTTGGTACACCACCATCCCTCCTTGGTACACCCTGTTCCCTACATTGTACACCACTATCCCTTCTGGCACACCACTATCCTTTCTGTTGGCACACCACACCACTCATCCTTTCTTGCACACCACCATCCCTCGTTTGCAGACCACCATCCCTTCTTGGTACCACCACTATCCCTCTCTTGTACACCACCATCCTTTGCACACCACTCATCCCTTCTTGGTAGACCACTATCCCTTCTTGGTACACCACTATCCTTTCTTGGTACACCACTATCCCTTCTTGGTACACCACTATCCCTTCTTTGTACATCACTATCCCTTCTTTGTACACCACTATCCCTTCTTGGTACACCACTATCTGATACAAATCATCTTTCATAGTTTTTTCATCCACACAATCAGGGACTTTCTCCTCCTTTGTATACTGTTAGTCATACTGTGTGCACTACTATCCCTTCTTGGTACACCCGTTCCCTACATTGTACACCACTATCCCTTCTTGGTACACCACTATCCCTTCTTTGTACACCACTATCCCTTCTTCTACACCACTATCCCGTCTTGGCACACCACTATCCCTTCTTGGTACACCCGTTCCCTACATTGTACACCACTATCCCTTCTTTGTACACCCTTTCCCTACTTTGTACACCACTATCCCTTCTTGGTACACCACTATCCCTTCTTGGTACACCCGTTCCCTACATTATACACCACTATCCCTCCTTGGTACTCTACTATCCCTTCTTTGTACACCCGTTCCCTACATTGTACACCACTATCCCTTCTTGATACATCACTATCCCTTCTTGGTACACCACTATACCTTCTTGGTATACCACTATCCCTCCTTGGTACACCACTATCCCTTCTTGGTACGCCCGTTCCCTACATTGTACACCACTATCCCTTCTTGGTACACCACTATCCCTTCTTTGTACACCACTATCCTTTCTTGGTACACCACTATCCCTTCTTGGTACACCCGTTCCCTACATTGTACACCACTATCCCTTCTTGGTACACCACTATCCCTTCTTGGTACACAAACATCCCAACTTTGTACTCCAATATTCCAACACGTCCAATCCCGGAACCATTGTCCTTTGTCATTAAAAGACCATATCGTGGATATAGTTTAATCTCTATCGTCAGACTCTTGTCGAAGCTGAAAGCAAATATCAGCAGAATCTGACCGAGAAAACAATGTATGAAATGTTGCACCTCATCGATAACAGCCATGACAAGTTTTGGGATGAGCTATTTTTGAAGGAACTAAACTTGGACACAAAATGTGCTCCTAAGCTGATGCGTTTCCTTATGCTCATGAATATGTATTTTCCTCCAGTCTTAGGTGGTATTGGTCTCGCGGAATCATACAAACGCTTTAAGCAGAGACTTATTATCAGGATGTGTTTTGTCTTTCCTATTTAGCTTTTGTATGTCAATAACTTTGTTCTTAATATTTTTACCTTGTTTTGACAGTTATTCAATACTCAAACTGAATGTAGATGCTGTATACATATCATATCGCCCTGAAACTGCCAAAGAGAGGGAGCTGAAGTATATATCCTTGTTTCTCATTTGGATGATGTTTTTTGTTCTGATAATTAGATTTTTGTCCCGAGAGACCGACAACAACGTTTGTTAGGTTATCTTTGATGGTATTTCTAACTGACTGTTCAAACGAGCTTCAATGGTATCATTGTTTTGTTGGCTTGCAAGTTGGATTAATTCCAGTATGATGTTATTTGAATTTGTTCTGTGTGTTATTTTGAATGAATTTTTCCCAGTAACATGTGGCCGTACTGATGCCCACACTGTATATGACAGTTGCCGTAGTTAAGTAGACATACCGCGGAGTAATATGATGACGTGTAATAATCTCTCTCTCTCTCTCTCTCTCTCTCTCTCTCTCTCTCTCTCTCTCTCTCTCTCTCTCTCTCTCTCTCACACACACACACAATTTAAGATGAGTCTCTGTGATCTCTCTCTCTCTCTCTCTCTATTCTTTTAAGATGAGTCATTTCTAAAACACTTCATTACGATTTTCTCGTACATAAAAAACGAAAGCTATCCCTTTGTAATTTTCTCATTCTGCGAAGACCGCAACCCACGATCAGTATTTCTAAGTTCTAAGAAAAGCCCTACTTTCGTTTTCTGTTCCTGGTACTCATTTCATACAAACAAGTGGGCTTTATGTACAACCTGACGCTTATTGATTTACCGTGTGTCTCAGATACAGGAGTCGGACCTGCAGTGTGCTCGAGTGGACTAATATTCATAAGTGGGCGTGGCTAATATCACCACGTGGCACCAGTTCCTATCGCACTGGGTCTCATTGGAGCGGTGAAGTGTATCGACGTTCCACCGACTGGTGATCACAGCATACAACAACATTGTATACGTCGCGCTGGCATTATCTAGCCAGAGGGAGCGAAGGTTTGTGATCTACATTTACAATGAGAAACGGTGTATGTGGTAACCGCCATTGCTTGATTTCACGTTTGGTTTTTGGTTTTGTTTGTTTGTCGTTTAACGTCGCGCATTGGAGTTACACCGCGGCGCACATTCGTCACCACTCGCCCCTTTCCGTAACGAATGTGCGGCGCTATGTCAATTCCGTGGGACACCCGCCTCTTGCAAGCATAGGACATGTGTCAACCAGTCAGCGAGTCTGACCACCCCATTCATCCTGTTAGTCGTCTCTTACGACAAGCATGGGTTACTGACGAGATAACCCCCCATTACCCCTACATGACACTCCCCCTACAGTTTATAACAACATAATTTGCGGTCTGTTGCACTGTTTACCCCCTGCCTGTTACCTATTCCATACAATGGACTAATCCACTTAAGAGACATAACAACACACAGCTATAAGGCTGAGAGAATGATTTTAATGAAGGTTGATATCATCATTTGTCATCATCAACATATTAAGGATTAACAATAATTTGTCATCATGATTAATTCATGAACATTAACAATTAATTGTTAACATTCAATGTACATTGTACAGTATTGTATAGTACAGTGTTGATACCCATAGTACAGTGTTGATACTCATAGTACAGTGTTGATACCATAGTACAGTGTTGATACCATAGTACAGTGTTGATACCCATAGTGCAGTGTTGATACCCATAGTACAGTGTTGATACCCATAGTACAGTGTTGATACCATAGTACAGTGTTGATACCCATAGTACAGTGTTGATACCCATAGTACAGTGTTGATACCCTTAGTACAGTGTTGATACCCTTAGTACAGTGTTGATACCCATAGTACAGTGTTGATACCCATAGTACAGTGTTGATACCCATAGTACAGTGTTGATATCATAGTACAGTGTTGATACCCTTAGTACAGTGTTGATACCCATAGTACAGTGTTGATACCATAGTACAGTGTTGATACCCATAGTACAGTGTTGATACCCATAGTAGTGTTGATACCTATAGTACAGTGTTGATACCCATAGTACAGTGTTGATACCCATGGTACAGTGTTGATACCCATAGTACAGTGTTGATACCATAGTACAGTGTTGATACCCATAGTACAGTGTTGATACCCATAGTACAGTGTTGATACCATAGTACAGTGTTGATACCCATAGTACAGTGTTGATACCCATAGTACAGTGTTGGTACCATAGTACAGTGTTGATACCCATAGTACAGTGTTGATGCCATAGTACAGTGTTGATACCCATAGTACAGTGTTGATACCCATGGTACAGTGTTGATACCCATAGTACAGTGTTGATACCATAGTACAGTGTTGATACCCATAGTACAGTGTTAATCCCCTTTAGTACAGTGTTGATACCCATAGTACAGTGTTGATACCCATAGTACAGTGTTGATACCATAGTACAGTGTTGATACCCATGGTACAGTGTTGATCCCCTATAATACAGTGTTGATACCATAGTACAGTGTTGATACCCATAGTACAGTGTTGATACCAAACCCCTTAAATAGAAATATGTTTTTTGTCTTAATTCCGTGTATTTATTGTATGTGAAGAAATAATGCACAGGATTTTCGACTGGATGTCCACATGAGCACGAGGGGCTGTCGATGATGTCTATCAAACCTATCAGCATTCAAATCAAATCAGTTTAGATAAAAATAATAGTTTTGTTATATTGTGTTAATATCGAGTTTTTGAATCGGGATAAAGTATCAATATTTTGAATTTTAGAACTTAGGGAATTCCATAGTTTTATTGTATCAAGTAGAAATGATCTGGCATATCTCGTCAGTAAGATGAAAGATTTATAGATAATTTCTAAACTTTTACGCGATAATCGATATTTTAAACTTCTTGAGCATTTAATCAGTGGGCTAACTTTCTTTTCATAGAGTTTATGTGAATATCCCAGTAACAGTAATTTTGAAGGGTTAAGATGCTTATGATAATCTACGTCTTGAAGTATCACACCGTTCATTGTAAGATCAGGTTTAATGCTTCTATTTAGTTTTCTACTGAACTGTATTGAATTTGTTTTGTTAGGATTGAATGAAACCTTCCATTCTTTGGCCCAATTTGAAATTCCTAATACGTCCTTATTTAAACAGTCTGCAGCTATGTCAGGATCATCAATTATAACGTATAGAGACGTGTCGTCTAATGTTACTAGCAATATCATCTACAATATAATTAATATATATAATGAACATTAGGGGTCCTAAGACTGGGGTCTCAATATTACTGTGTATCTTTAATCATGGCACTAAAACAACTTAATTTCAACATTTAACAACCTACACACTATCTAATTTGTAAAATTGTTCTACTCACTAGAGTTTATCTTTCATCATGAAACTAATAAAATTTTAGCTAATCCCAAATTTCCTTGACACAAGACACTAAACAACAGATTAATCCCTCACTTCATCTCATCTGTATACTCTATGCACTAATCCCTCCCTTGATCTCATCTGTATACTCTATGCACTAACCCCTCCCTAGATCTCATCTGTATACTCTATGCACTAATCCCTCCCTTGATCTCATCTGTATACTCTATGCACTAACCCTTCCCTAGATCTCATCTGTATACTCTATGCACTAATCCCTCCCTTGATCTCATCTGTATACTCTATGCACTAACCCCTCCCTAGATCTCATCTGTATACTCTATGCACTAATCCCTCCCTTGATCTCATCTGTATACTCTATGCACTAACCCTTCCCTAGATCTCATCTGTATACTCTATGCCCTAATCCCTCCCTTGATCTCATCTGTATACTCTATGCACTAATCCCTCCCTTGATCTCATTTGTATACTCTATGCACTAACCCCTCCCTTGTTCTCATCTGTATACTCTATGCACTAACCCCTCCCTTGATCTGATCTGTATACTCTATGCACTAATCCCTCCCTTGATCTCATCTGTATACTCTGTGCACTAATCCCTCCCTTGATCTCATCTGCATACTCTATGCACTAACCCCTCCCTTGATCTCATCTGTATACTCTATGCACTAACCCCTCCTTTGATCTCATCTGTATACTCTATACACTAACCCCTCCCTTCATCTGATCTGTATACTCTATGCACTAACCCCTCCCTTGATGTCATCTGTATACTCTATACACTAACCCCTCCCTTCATCTGATCTGTATACTCTATGCACTAACCCCTCCCTTGATCTCATCTGTATACTCTATGCACTAACCCCTCCCTTGATCTCATGTGTATACTCTGTGCACTAATTCCTCCCTTGATCTCATCTGTATACTCTATGCACTAATCCCTCCATTGATCTCATCTGTATACTCTATGCACTAACCCCTTCCTTGATCTTATCTCTATACTCTATGCACTAACCCCTCCCTTGTTCTCATCTGTATACTCTATGCACTAACCCCTCCCTTGATCTCATCTGTATACTCTATGCACTAACCCCTCCCTTGATCTCATCTGTATACTCTATGCACTAACCCCTTCCTTGATCTCGTCTCTATACTCTATGCACTAACCCCTCCCTTCATCTCATCTGTATACTCTATGCACTAACCCCTCCCTTGATCTCATGTGTATACTCTGTGCACTTATTCCTCCCTTGATCTCATCTGTATCCTCTGTGCACTAACCTCTCCCTTGATCTGATCTGTATACTTTATGCACTAACCCCTCCCTTGATCTCATCTGTATACTCTATACACTAATCCCTCCCTTGATCTCATTTGTATACTCTATGCACTAACCCCTCCCTTGTTCTCATCTGTATACTCTATGCACTAACCCCTCCCTTGATCTCATCTGTATACTCTATGCACTAAACCCTCCCTTCATCTCATGTGTATACTCTGTGCACTAATTCCTCCCTTGATGTCATCTGTATACTTTATGCACTAACCCCTCCCTTGATCTCATCTGTATACTCTATGCACTAACCCCTCCCTTGATCTCATCTGTATACTCTATGCACTAACCCCTCCCTTCATCTCATCTGTATACTCTATGCACTAACCCCTTCCTTGATCTCGTCTCTATACTCTATGCACTAACCCCTCCCTTCATCTCATCTGTATACTCTATGCACTAACCCCTCCCTTGATCTCATGTGTATACTCTGTGCACTAATTCCTCCCTTGATCTCATCTGTATCCTCTGTGCACTAACCTCTCCCTTGATCTCATCTGTATACTTTATGCATTAACCCCTCCCTTGAACTCATCTGTATACTCTATACACTAATCCCTCCCTTGATCTCATCTGTATACTCTATGCACTAACCCTTCCCTTGATCTCATATGTATACTCTATGCACTAACCCCTCCCTTGATGTCACCTGTATACTCTATGCACTAACCCCTTCCTTGATCTTATCTGTATACTCTATGCACTAACCCCTCCCTGGATCTCATCTGTATACTCTATGCACTTACCCCTCCCTTGATCTCATCTGTATACTCTATGCACTAACCCCTCCCTTGTTCTCATCTGTATACTCTATGCACTAACCCCTCCCTTGATCTCATCTGTATACTCTATGCACTAATCCCTCCCTCGATCTCATCTGTATATTCTATGCACTAATCCTTCCCTTGATCTCATCTGTATACTCTATACAATAACCCCTTCCTTCATCTGATCTGTATACTCTATGCACTTACCCCTCCCTTGATCTCATCTGTATACTCTATGCACTAACCCCTCCCTTGTTCTCATCTGTATACTCTATGCACTAACCCCTCCCTTGATCTCATCTGTATACTCTATGCACTAACCCCTCCCTTGATCTCATCTGTATTCTCTATGCACTAACCCCCCCTTTGATCTCATCTGTATACTCTATACAATAACCCCTTCCTTCATCTGATCTGTATACTCTATGCACTAACCCCTCCCTTGATGTCATCTGTATACCATACACTAACCCCTCCCTTCATCTGATCTGTATACTCTATGCACTAACCCCTCCCTTGATCTCATCTGTATACTCTATGCACTAACCCCTCCCTTGATCTCATCTGTATACTCTGAGCACTAATTCCTCCCTTGATCTCATCTGTATACTCTATGCACTAATCCCTCCCTTGATCTCATCTGTATACTCTATGCACTAACCCCTTCCTTGACCTCATCTGTATACTCTATGCACTAACCCCTCCCTTGATCTCATCTGTATACTCTATGCACTAACCCCTCCCTTGATCTCGTCTGTATACTCTATGCACTAACCCCTCCCTTGATCTTATCTGTATACTCTATGCACTAACCCCTTCCTTGATCTCGTCTCTATACTCTATGCACTAACCCTCCCTTGATCTCATCTGTATGCTCTGTGCACTAATCCCTCCCTTGATCTCATCTGTATCCTCTGTGCACTAATCCCTCCCTTGATCTGATCTGTATACTTTATGCACTAACCCCTCCCTTGATCTCATCTGTATACTCTATACACTAATCCCTCCCTTGATCTCATCTGTATACTTTATGCACTAACCCCTCCCTTGATCTCATCTGTATACTCTATACACTAATCCCTCCCTTGATCTCATCTGTATACTCTATGCACTAACCCCTCCCTTGATGTCACCTGTATACTCTATGCACTAACCCGTCCCTGGATCTCATCTGTATACTCTATGCACTTACCCCTCCCTTGATGTCATTTGTATACTCTGTGAACTAATCTCTCCTTGGGTCAGTCCATTATTGCCAGCCAGGTAAATGCCGTCTGTAGGGGTACTGGGGTGTAGGGGTAATGGCATGTAGGGGTTATGGGGTACAATCACTGAAGAGCAATTCTAACCCTGATCTCCACGGGTTTTCACGTTTGTAACAACATTAGACAGTGGCAGATACAGCTTTTTGAGAAGGTGTGTGCGCGCGCACAGTTCATTTAACAATCTATCAGGACAAAAATGGTTGGTGGGTGGATCCTCCTATACTCTCTACATCAGGCGGGGAATTCGGGTGAGAATAGGTTTTCTTGGGCTGGCAAAATTACGGTTCAGACGTTGTGACGATGGTCGTATCTCTAACCTTCAGCGTCTGCTTTGTCTGGTCCACACAGGCTGATATACATTTCGTGTTATATTGCTTCTTGAGACATGAAGCATCACTCACTCATTCAGAACCCGCTCACACTTGCTCACTGGCTCTCTTCTCACGGAACCACCACCACCACCACCCCAACACTCTCTTTCCTGTCACGTCGAGTTGAGGGTCCGTGGTTCGAACCACTGGCCGCGTGATACTCACTCACTCACTAACCGAGTCTCGACTACACAATCCAGTGATTCATATCATGGGCCTCGATAGACACTTACTCACTCACTCTGTCAATATGGTAATGTACGAATCATGAATAGTATGAATGTGTGATTGAAAGGATTCGTTTTTTTTTGTATGTGTAATATTGTAAACTCGCTGATCCATGTTATTTATTGTAATGCTCAAAAAAATATATTGAATCCATTAAACTAATTTGTCCTAATATCCACCTTACACAATACGTAACACTGTGTAAACCTACATACACTTACAACGATATACATGTACTAAACAGAAGCGTGAGGGTTTCTCCCTCGGGAACAGGATCTCTGAAATAGCCATTGTTTATGTTAAAAAAACGAAATATGGTAGAGGGCAAGGGTGAAGTACTTTGTTCTTTATGAGACTTCGAGGGACATTTGACTCCAGTATCTGACCTACTCCTAAAGTGGCTTGCCGCTTCATCCGGAACATCACGTATTTCCGCCCGTCGCTGTACAACTTGAATGTCACGTATCAAATTACAGAGCTGCATTGTGTGCACCACCAAGGCGTTCGTCCATTGTGTAATCCCCTGACATGAAAACCCTGAAAAGTTGCTGAATAATACTATCTCCATCTTCTCGGACCAAGTTTACATTGCATGTATATAGCCTTGTGGTTAAAGCGTTCGCTCGTCACGCCTAAAACTTAGGTTCGATTCCCAGATGAGTATAATGTGTAAAGCCTATATCTGGCGCCCGGGCGTGATATTGATGGAAACTGAAAAACAGGTTGTTTTTTTTCCCTTTTCACGTACTCGTTAATGTTTACTACTCTTCTAAACAGTTAACATCCACTTCGGAGATATCGAATCTATGTTTGAGACTGAAACTGAAGACTCATTTGGTTCACTTCCTTACTGAACAGGAGGCGGTGGGGTAGCCTAGTGGTTAAAGCGTTGGTTCGTCACGCCGAAGACCCGGGTTCGAATCCCCACATTGGTACAATGTGTGAAGCCGATTTCTGGTGTCCCCCGCCGTGATATTGCTGGAATATTGCTAAAAGCGGCGTAAAACCAAACTCAGTCAGTCAACCTTAGTGAACACATAATTTGTGTGAGATCATTATCACTGCACATTATCTTATAATGTACCTAATGATCTAGCTCCTTATTCACTCACATTGTATTTCCCAAAGAGGAGCCTATTACCCATGCTGATGACGTCATAGATCATTAATTTGCCCATCTGTATTGCAACAATTTATCAAAATAAGTGGGTTTAGCGGTATTCCAGTTATATCGCGGTGTGTCGGCCTAATGATCGACAAAACCGATCAACATAATTAGGAGATAAGCGTACTGTGTTGGGAAATTAGATTAATGTTAGGCAGAATTGATAGTCTCTAAATTTCATTTGGAACCGAACGCGTAGCGTGAGGTTTCAAATGTCGGATAACACACCTGAGATATTTACACCCTTTGTTGAAACCCTCGAGCGCGGGGACGGTGCTGATAAACCTTGAAAAGTAATAGATAAATTTACAGTGTAAGTATTTTACTTTCAGTGTACCGTAGAGAGTACCGACCAACATGACTGAGATCTGTCCTCACTGTGGAGTAGGGTTCAAGCGTCTGGCATCTCACGAGTGGAGGTGCAAGGAAAAGAAAACATCATCCAGCCTCAAGTCTGGTTCCTCATTCAGTTCCAGCACACCCTCATCATCAGTGGTTGGCAGTTCGGGAACTGGGCGACATGACACTCCACGAGCAGGTAACAGTTCGGGAACTGGGCGACATAACACTCCACCAGCAGGTAACAGTTCGGGAACTGGGCGACATAACACTCCACCAGCAGGTAACAGTTCGGGAACTGGGCGACATAACACACCATCAGCAGGAAACAGTTCAGGAGCTGGGCGACATAGCACTCCGTCAGCAGGTAACAGTTCAGGAGCTGGGCGACATAGCACTCCATCAGCAGGTAACATTACCGGTGCCTGGCGGCCTACCACACCATCGGCGGGTAAGAGTTCAGGCACCCGGGGACACCCCAAACCATCAGATACATTAGGGAAAAGTACAGCAGGGCGATCCAGTGTATCGGACAGTGGTAGAAGACACAGCGACCCCAAACCAGCTGAAATAGTGGTCAAGATATGTCCTGACTGTGGCGCCAACTACAGACACAAACATGACGTCTGCCATTCTCGTGGGTCGGGGAAGCGGGAAGATAAAGCTGCCTATGACGTGAAGGAAGTATGCCCTGACTGTGGCCGGTCGTATAAATACAGCCACACGGTGTGTCGAGGAAGACAGAAGTCAAGTCCTGTCAGACATCACCGAGTGATGATTCCAAATCGGCCAAGTGATCCAACCAATCAACAATCAACACGTCACAACCATACGTCAAGACTAGGACAGTAAGTAATTGTTTTGTGTTTGTAATATACTTAAACCACAAGCAAGTATTGTGGTACGGCTGAATGTTTGAGACGTTTAACATATCACAAATCTGAAAAATATATTCGTATGTACCCACGGGAAATGGCACTTCCTTCATTTGGATGAAACAGTAAATATCGTACTAGTATTTGTTACATCGTGGTAGATGTTCCTCATCTTTCTATTTTCGATAAATATTTCTGAATATAGAAAATAAGTAAATAATTTTGCAATTCAAATAGGCAAATTACAGTTCATATATACAATATCAATAGTATATTTTATTACAGCTCGAGACCGCCTCCGTGGTGTAGTGGTTAGAGCGTCCGCCCGGAGAGCGGAAGGTCGCGGGTTCGATCCCAGGCCGCGTCATACCAAAAGACGTTGAAATATGGTACTTGTTGGTCTCTGCCTGACGCTCGGCATTAATGGGTACAACAAGGACTGGTCGGCTTGGAGTCAGTATAATGTGTCTGAGTGGGGTATTCATGCTTCACTGCGTCATGGTATCTCAGTGGGCTAGCACTATAACACCAGCTTCAGTCTGGGCTAGTACAAGCAGCCGCACATACACATACACACGCATACACGTCGTCATATGAGCGAAATATTCTCAAGCACGACGTTAAACCCAATTTCACCTCACCTATTACAGCTCGCTTGGAAAGGAAATTGGAAATGTGCAAGACTCCATGCACCATATTACATAAATGCAAATTGAAAAGGTTTCACAAAGTTTAAATAATTGGAAATACTCTGACTTGATTGTTTAGTTTATACTCCGTTTGCCGTCTAGTTTAATGCGAAATGAATGTTATGTGTACAGCCAGGGAAAAGAGGCATATGGATATAAGGACTATCTGGATGAATCTGAAGGTCTTGCTGCTGCTTTTGAAACAAGTGTGAATGTGAAAGAGACACATGCAAGACGGTGAGTTTTATCCCCAAAACGCGCTTGTAAAAGTTATTCATTATGTATGTAATGATGTCAAAACGTGGCTTGTTGAAGCTATTCAGTATTTGAGTAATGATGTCAAAACGTGGCTTGTTGAGGCTATTTAGTATTTGAGTAATGATGTCAAAACGTGGCTTGTTGAGGCTATTTAGTATTTGAGTTATGATGTTTAAACATGGCTTGTTGAATCTATTCACTATTTGAGTGGTGACGTCAAAACGTGGCTTGTTGAATCTATTCACTATTTGAGTAGTGACGTCAAAACGTGGCTTGTTGAAGCTATTCACTATTTGAGTAGTGACGTCAAAACGTGGCTTGTTGAAGCTATTCAGTATTTGAGTAATGATGTCAAAACGTGGCTTGTTGAATCTATTCAGTATTTGAGTAATGATGTCTAAACGTGGCTTGTTGAAGCTATTCAGTATTTGAGTAATGATATCAAAACGTGGCTTGTTGAGGCTATTTAGTATTTGAGTTATGATGTTTAAACATGGCTTGTTGAATCTATTCACTATTTGAGTGGTGACGTCAAAACGTGGCTTGTTGAAGCTGTTCACTATTTGAGTAGTGACGTCAAAACGTGGCTTGTTGAAGCTATTCAGTATTTGAGTAATGATGTCAAAACGTGGCTCGTTGAAGCTATTCAGTATTTGAATAATGTTGTCAAAACGTGGCTTGTTGAAGCTATTCAGTATTTGTGTAATAATGTCAAAACGTGACTCGTTGAAGCTATTGAGTATTTGTGTAATGATGTCAAAACGTGACTTGTTGAAGCTATTCAGTATTTGAGTAATGATGTCAAGACGTGTCTCGTTGAATCTATTCAGTATTTGAGTAATGATGTCAAGACGTGTCTCGTTGAATCTATTCAGTATTTGTGTAACGCTGTCAAGACGTGGCTTGTTAAGAGCTACTAGATATTTGTGTATGATGTCACAGCTGATCTAGGCTTTACTTTGGTACATAGATAGCTATATTATCCAACACACAGTAGAAATGTTGTACTAGAAACGGACGGTCTTCAATAATATACAAGATCAGACACTTGTAAAATATGCAGGTATGTGATGGAAAATATTGAAACCTTGATTTAACGTCCAAGATTACTTCCGTCCAACTCATAACTACCTAGGGAAAGAATGCATTTGTTCCCATTTAACAACGTTTTGTAGCCCAGCAGAGTGACGACTGTTTCCCCATTTCTTGTTCAACTGCAGCCACAGGAGGAACAATGCCTGCTACAATCGTGGTCTGAGTGAGGGCGACGCCTTGGCTGCTGCTTTTAAAGCAAGTCTCGATCTGAAGGAGGAAGACCCGTGAGTACCACTAGTACTTCAGCTGCCTAGCATGTCGCCATGGTTACCTTCACAATGCTGTTCTGAAATATTAAGTTTCCCTCACAAAGTTATTAACATGAAGGTTTCCAAGCAACAGTAGTATCGCAATACCCCGTATGTTTTCCGAGTATCAATGTGTTATCATTAACCATACCAAAGGGACTGATCCAAGCCTCAATTTAACTTACTATTTTGATAAACTGACCCACACGGAATAATTAAATGATAAATCTAAGAATGAAATACTCACGACTATTCGTAGCAGAATCCATTTTGTTACGCTGAGAACTATTGATGTTAACAAGTGCGGTCATGTTCAATATTTTAGCGTACAATCCTCAGGAAATCACACATGTATCAATAACCGAATACCATGTCAATATCTGATGAAACATCCACCATCTGCAACAACAGCCCTGGCCCTCTTCCTCCCTGACTGTATCAGACGTTGAATCTGACTTTGAAGCACTGCGTTCCATTCTTGATTGAGGGCTTGTCCCAGTACGTCAAGATTTTGTACTGGTGTGTCTCTTTGACATCTTCTGGGGGTGGTGGAGTAGCCTGGTGGTTAAAGCGTTCGCTCGTAACGCCGAAGACTCGGGTTCGAATCTCCATATGGGTACAATGTGCCCATTTCTAGTGTCCCCCTCCGTGATATTGCTGGAATATTGCTAAAAGCGGCGTAAGACTATACTCACTCACTCTAGAGAGCTAGACTCAAGGCGGGCCAAGGTAGAATTGCTACCGCCTGTTGGTGTAGGAAGTCACCACAGGGCACCTGCATGACGTCACCTAACATTATCGTCTATGAAGACTGGCCTTGTGTTCAGAGGATGGTCATTGAAATGTGGTACAACAACAGTGTCTAGGATGTCAGTGATGTACCGTTGTGATCTGTGGCGCCAAACAATCATATTCAAACATAAATTGCAGATCTAGTACAGTATTTTAGTCATCTTCATGTTTGCTTCGGATGGGTTGGTGACTAAAAATAAATATGATATTGGGTCGGTTTGGGGTCCTTCTAACAAATATTCATCTAAAACATCAAAGTGGCATTGCCATTTATATAGTCAAAGTAATCCTTATGTTCGACGGATCGGCAAGACCAAATGTATTTACTTGTTGTAATTCTTAATTTTTGTGTTTTTTAAAGATGGTAGACTGACATGGGGCGATATCACCATGGAGGACCCGACATCAGGTCATATGAACTACACTTTTACCGGAACTAGAATTGAAGATTGACATCTGCCTGCATCAGGGTCAACACGGAGCTTGAACGACGACACCATTCTGCAACAGTAACAAGGACTTGCGGGAGCAAGAAATGTCTGATTCTTCATCCATTCTCTCCATGGGATTGCTCAGTACAACCACAGACACACAGACCTTCGCTAAAACCATGACTTTATTGTTTAACAAACAAACAATAAAAACAAACAACATTCCAGGGTATGGCGGCTGTCAGTAATTAACATCAGTGATCAACATCATGATCATCGACCTACGCAACTGGGATACGATGACATTTCCTGCTAGAGGCATATGTTTATATTATTATTATTGTAGGATATTTATATAGCGCACATATCCACGCACTAGTGCATGCTCAAGGCGCTGGTATTTTTTCCCTCGATCATTGGATGTCAATCTCAACGCCACATCGCATTATGAATCTCAACTCCCTGGGGAGTATACAATTCTTGCTACCACTAGGCTCACCGAGTTATTGTGGCTTTCTCATCCTAACGAGGTACCCATTCACAGCTGGGTGGACTGGGACACATAGTCACAGTACTTTGTCCATGTTCACTGCACGTTGCTGTACCCGCAACTAGGCGTTTGCACGTATTCATGTGGTCAAATACCAACGGATTCGTGGGTTCTTTTAAGTGCACAGGGTTGTGTACTGTACACTAGGGGTTGTGACAACACTGAAAGAGTCTGCACACAAAGTTGACTCCACGGTCACAGGTGGGCTCGATCCCGACACCTCAACCCCGCTCGATCACTAGCCTGGCGCCTTAGCCAGCTCGCCCACCGCGCCCCGCACACCAAGCAACCATTGATGCAGTAGGCAACATGTAACAGGACTATGTATATCAAACAAACAGCATGTGGGAATTTCCCCAAATTATACTGCTTTTACTACTTTAGTTTAGACCAAAAAAATCTTAAATGAAAATAAAAGTAAAGTTATTGCAAACAACTTTCCTAAATTGTATGAGTCGTTACTACTTGAGAGATTTCAAACAGAAACGACAAATCTCTTTCCACATCTGTAAATCTCTGCTAAAAGCAGAGTCGATTGTACAAATCTGACTATATTATCAGCATGTGTTTGGTTTACGCCGAAATCAACAGTAAGAAAGGTATAATACTCTATGGATGGCAACTGCATTCATCGGTATTGCAGTATTAGCGTATTATGTGGTCTGTGAACAAATCGAGTCTGGGCCAGACAAACCAGTGACTGACACCATGAGATACGATGGCTGAGCATGTGCTTATGAGCACTGACAAATACTGCTGACACCAGGTGTTCGCGAAAAGGCGAGTGTATCGTGCCCCATCGGTGGCACACGTCATAAACACGTGCAAAGGCTAGTCAACAATCAACTGTTCAAGACACATGCTTACTATGTCGGTATCGTACAAAACATTCTGCTTTTAGCAGAGGCTTTTGATAGTTATAGAAATTGTTTAATATGACATGAATGATACCAAGAAATAACCCTGGCTGGTGCACGTAATAAGAGTGAGTGAGTGAGTTTAGTTTTACACCGCTTTTAGCAATATTCCAGGAATATCACGGTGGGGGACACCAGAAATGGGCTTCACATGTTGTACCCAAGTGGGGAATCGAACCCGGTCTTCGGCATGACGAGCGAACGCTTTAACCACTAGGCTACCCAACCGCCCCTCACGATATAAGATGAAACTGGGACTGGTCAGCTCGGAGTCAACATTCTGTGTGTGAGTGGGGTATCAATGTAAAACTGTCAGTGTACAATAATGGACAATACCCCGGTTTACCCTAGCTGCCTGTAGGCCACAAGAAGGTTAACAGTCACGTGTCTTATCCATGAACAGAGGCAAGTTTGAACAAACTCACAGTTGCCTGAGGTGAGGCTACATGTGTCACGTGGGCATCGTTGTGGGAAGGACTGAAGTCCTGGAAACTCTCAGGAGTCAAGGTCGTGACAAACACGGTTACAAACATACAAACATGGATGGATGGATGGATGGATGGATGTACAATGTCTTCCGGTAACAAGTTGACTGTCAACTGTTGACTGTTGCTGTCACAATATGTCCTCATTGAAGAGCAGTAAACAAAAGCTTCTCATCCACAAACTTGTATGTTTTCCTAAAAAAATGTGTTTGTTTAGTAACGCCGTATTTAGCAAAGTTCCAGATCGGTGACACAGCAAAAGAAGTGACGACAAATATGTACAAAGCCCATAATATCCTTACATACCCTTCCCGATCTATGACTTAATAAAATATGAAATGACGACAAATATGTTCATTACTCCAAGTCTCCTTTTTTATACCTGGGAGTGCATGACCCATGGTTCATGGGCGGATCAAGGAATTCTCAAAGGGGGCATTCAGGTATTCGAACATTTTGACTCTTTCACTCTTTCACTCCCCTCCCCCCCTCCCTTCCTGGATCAACCAGTGCAGTCAGTGGAAGGCAAAGCCAGTGAATATGTATTGTGATGTCAACTTAAACACCTTTTACATATCGCCACCCCACATATCTTTCCAGGAATTCTATTTTCTCTTTTGTTCATCTTTTCCTGGAACACGCTTCGGAACTGCCTCGTGGCTAAACTTTACCTATATAATATTGATCTCGTCAGATACGATGACATGTGTCAACCAAGACCACACGATGCCGTTAGTTGCCATGGGTTACTGAAAACCCATTCTATCCCTGACAATCACGGGTTCACGTGGTGTCATTTGAAATGAGTCACCAAAAGTATCGAAGACATGAAGCCTATAATCACACACGTACTGCAATTATCTAAATGTGAAAAATACCCAGTATTTTATCAGAGGCTTAACTTAATGTTAGCTTAGAGATGCAGTTGTGAGAACAATACGTTCTTCAAATATCTAGTGTATGTTATCCTCCTTTATTTATGGTTTTGTTTGGGAATCTCAAGGTGATTTAAAGATGGAATGATTCTAAGATGAATTCTTTGGTTAAAGAGTGTTGTACTCAAACGAGTTATTTTGAGGCGCCGAGTTACTCAAAACTAGAATTATATTGAATGTTAAATAGTTCAGTGGCATAAGAGCCACTCATGTTAAGGAGAAATTGAAAAGAAAATAGACGAATGCTTAGTCACTTGAGGATTGGTAAACGTATAGTTATGCTTAAAGTAGGGAGAAGAACAGTCATCGACACGGTGACAAGCCGTGAAAGCCACATTTCAAAAATGACTATTGCCGGGAAGGCCACATTTCAAATACATGGCTGTAGCCAGTAAAGCCACATTTCCAACAGATTAATTAATTAATGGATTACCGTAACCGGTAAAAGAGTGTCCCCATGCTATTTTCAGATAGCAGTAAGTCCTTGTCGAGTGAAGGTGAGTTTTTAAAAATCTTATAATATTGTCCTTTAGATGAATTATTCATTTCACTGGTAGGTTGAATAGGTTGTCTTCCAAGTTCTCCATACACCATAAAGTTCAGGGTGTTATATCTAAGACCGGTAGCTAATTTAAGGAATTTAAGATGAACAGTTCAATGACATAGCAATACCGGTAAAAGACTGTCCCTAGATTAAAATTAATCTAACTGATTAATCTAACAATAACCTAAAGGATGGTACAATAAGGTAAAGAGACTTTTCCAGAAGTGTCACCCTAACATTTACGAGATAGTAAAGCTATTTCAGCGTGGGCAGTCTCTCACAGAGGTTGCTGTCCTGAGACTACCTTAACGAAGAAAGAAATACAGAACCATTGACGCTCGTATTGCACCACTGAAGACCAAGCTTCTGAACCAACACCTGAGTGACATGGAGTATACGGATCATGTGGGCGACCTCCTTCATTTGCAGTAGGGTGTGTGAAATAGAATGTTCTGTGATCTTACGCCATTTTATCTGTTTTTACACATGGCAACAAACTAAACCATTATCATTATTATTATGTTTTGCAGATAAAGATTTATCATTATTTTGTGATATTATTATTACATGTAATATACCTATTAGTATATTATATTGTGCTAGTTATAGAAACCAAACCTGTTGTTATCTGAATAAAATTATGAGGAAACATGTCTTGTTTTGTTAGATACGGTAACGTGTTTGAATCACTAAGCATGTTTTGACAGCATAGCCGGGAGAGCCACATTCCATGTTCACGCAACCGTAACTATTGCCGGGATAGCCACATCAATTTAGGCTATCTGTTTCGGAAATGTGGCTCTCCCGGCCTGTAAACATCGACACGACGTTTTCTTCATTATGTAACGTAACCATATTAGTTCAGTTACATCACGGACTATATAAGGGTGGGTATGGCGATGACACACACAGAGACAACCAAGAGATTCATCATAGGCTCCTGGCGTGTCAACCACGGATGGATGATAATAAATCGACAAGAAGATGGAGGGCGCGGGCTATGCACAGGTAAATTTCTGGGAAACATAGATTGCTGTTCCTGGAATTCATTGAAAGCGGACGTACCGAGACGCAAGGTAAGGTCTTGCTGCTGTTCCTTCGTTCGTTCGTTCGTTAGTTCGTTCGTTAGTTAGTTCGTTCTTTCTATTCTCTTCGTTTGTTGGTTCGTTGGTGTGAATTATGTGAATTCCTACAGGTTCACATTGTGTCCACAGTGATCCCTCTCAGGTAGTACTAATTCCTACATGTTCACATTGTTTCCACAGCGATCTGTATGAGGTAGTACTAATTCCTACAGGCTCACACTGTTTCCACAGTGATCTCTATGAGGTAGTACTAATTCCTACAGGTTCACACTGTGTCCACAGTGATCTGTATAAGGTAGTGTTAATTCCTACAGGTTCACACTGTGTCCACAGTGATCTGTATGAGGTAGTGTTAATTCCTACAGGTACACACTGTGTCCACAGTGATGTGTATGAGGTAGTACTAATTCCTACAGGTTCACACTGTGTCCACAGTGATCTGTATGAGGTAGTACTAATTCCTACAGGTTCACACTGTGTCCACAGTGATCTGTATGAGGTAGTACTTATTCCTACAGGTTCACATTGTGTCCACAGTGATCTCTATGAGGTAGTACTAATTCCTACAGGTTCACATTGTGTCCACAGTGATCTGTACGAGGTAGTACTAATTCCTACAGGTTCACACTGTGTCCACAGTGATCTCTATGAGGTAGTACTAATTCCTACAGGTTCACACTGTGTCCACAGTGATCTGTATGAGGTAGTACTAATTCCTACAGGTTCACACTGTGTCCACAGTGATCTCTATGAGGTAGTACTAATTCCTACAGGTTCACACTGTGTCTACAGTGATCTGTATCAGGAAGTATTAATTCCTACATGTTCACACTGTGTCCATAATGATCTGTGCGAGGTAGTACTAATTCCTACAGTTTCACATTGTGTCCACAGTGATGTGTATGAGGTAGTACTAATTCCTACAGGTTCACACTGTGTCCACAGTGATGTGTATGAGGTAGTACTAATTCCTACATGTTCACATTGTGTCCACAGTGATGTGTATGAGTCAGTACTAATTCCTACAGGTTCGCACTGTGTCCACAGTGATCTGTATGAGGTAGTACTAATTCCTACATGTTCACACTGTGTCCACAGTGATGTGTATGAGGTAATATTCATTCCTACAGGTACACATTGTGTCCATAGTGATCTGTATGAGGTAGTACTAATTCCTTCAGGTTCACATTGTGTCCTCAGTGATCTGTACGAGGTAGTACTAATGCCTACATGTTCACACTGTGTCTACAGTGATATGTACGAGGAAGTACTAATTCCTACAGGTTCACATTGTGTCCACAGTGATCTGTACGAGGTAGTACTAATGCCTACAGGATCACACTGTGTCTACAGTGATCTGTATCAGGTAGAATTGATGCCTAAATGTTCACATAGTTGCCGGGATAGCGACATCAATTTAGGCTATCTGTTTCGGAAATGTGTCTCTCCCGGCCTGTAACCATCGACACGACGTTTTCTTCATTATGTAACGTAACCATATTAGTTCAGTTACATCACGGACTATATAAGGGTGGGTATGGCGATGACACACACAGAGACAACCAAGAGATTCATCATAGGCTCCTGGCGTGTCAACCACGGATCGATGATAATAAATCGACAAGAAGATGGAGGGCGCGGGCTATGCACAGGTAAATTTCTGGGAAATATAGATTGCTGTTCCTGGAATTCATTGAAAGCGGACGTACCGAGACGCAAGGTAAGGTCTTGCTGCTGTTCCTTCGTTCGTTCGTTCGTTCGTTCGTTCTTTCTATTCTCTTCGTTTGTTGGTTGGTTAGTGTGAATTGTGTGAATTCCTACATGTTCACATTGTGTCCACAGTGATGTGTACGAGGTAGTACTAATTCCTACATGTTCACACTGTGTCCACAGCGATCTGTATGAGGTAGTACTAATTCCTACATGTTCACATTGTATCCACAATGGTCTGTACGAGGTAGTACTAATTCCTACAGGTTCACACTATGTCCACAGCGATCTGTATGAGGTAGTACTAATTCCTACAGGTTCACACTGTGTCCACAGTTATCTGTATGAGGTAGTACTAATTCCTACAGGTTCATTTCGTGTCCACAGTGATCTGTATGAGGTAGTACTAATTCCTATAGGTTCACATTGTGTCCACAGTGATCTCTATGAGGTAGTACTAATTCCTACATGTTCACGTTGTGTCCACAGTGATCTGTACGAGGTAGTACTAATTCCTACATGTTCACACTGTGTCCACAGTGATCTGTATGATTTAGTGTTAATTCCTACAGGTTCACACTGTGTCCACAGTTATCTGTATGAGGTAGTACTAATTCCTACAGGTTCATTTCGTGTCCACAGTTATCTGTATGAGGTAGTACTAATTCCTACATGTTCACACTATGTCCACAGTGATTTGTATGAAGAAGTACTAATTCCTACAGGTTCACATTGCATCCAGTAATCTGTATGAGGTAGTATTAATTCCTACAAGTATAAGCAAGTATGTACAGGTTTTCTACATTTACACCTCTTAGTGAAAAATGTCCCAAACGTACATTTTTAAAAGAACAACATTTTCAATAAACATCTTACCCACGTGTGTTGTCGTATAGTGTGACATATTATGGATATATATAATCATATGTGCTTAGCAGGACTTTTTTACCGAACTGAATCATACTCGGTCATTGACTCTGTTAATGAGAACACAGTGAGTGTATAAAGCCATGTTTACTTTACAGTGGTCAGGATAACCAAGAGCAACGCGCATCATGAGCTTTGTGGTGATGCAACGGTGTCCAGATTGTGGTGGGACTTTCAAGGACATATCAAACAACAGAATCTGCCATAGCCGAGGTTCAGGGAAACATGCAAGCAAACCTTCTGTGGTCCTAAAGCAAGTCTGTCTTGATTGTGGTCGAGATTTTTTGAACCTCGCAAATCACAAAGTATGTCATGGAAGAGGGGCAGGAAACAGGCGGACATCTTATCCACTGGAAGCGGTTCCTTGGTTGGCGCCCACACAGACCTACATTGACTATGTTCAGGGGAACGCTGATTCCACGCCCAGGCCACCTCGTGACTCAGGACATGGTCAAACTAACCACCAGGATACACCACCCCCTACTACCCCACCTGTACAAAGTTTGACACCACCCCCTACGCCCCCTTCCTCCAACACAGAGAGACGAACACCTGCCCAACAGTAAGTTTTATGTATAAACAAGCATCGCCTTCACGAGTTATTCTGGTCGGGTGTCGCAATAGCCTAAGGGAGTTGCCTCCCTGATGGATTTCACCCAAATGGTAAAAGATATGTTTTCGGGCCTTAAAAAATGTCTGAAGATTTAATATCAAGAGCAAAACAGTTCCACTCATGGGCTGCTAGCAAAAGCAAAAGAGCGTTTATATGACGAGAATGTACTGATCTCCTAAGCATGGGTTAACGACTTGGTTGTGTTGTAATATACGAAAACAGTTCTTGACAACCTTTTACATCGGTTTTTTTTCTGACACATTCTAGCCAATACTTTAAAGTAAGCCAACCAAAAACTTGCAGAAATGAAGTCGTATAAACACAACTTTCTAAATCATCTGGTTAGCATGGATGTTCCAGTTGTCTACGGGCGCCCCAATTAGTTGTAAAGTGTTGCGTCCCTTCGCCACGCCAGGAACCAGTCATCTTGACTCTGAATCGTGGGTCGCATCCATCATCTCTATACATTTGTCAGTGCTATACCCATGCTTGTGGTTTCCCTTAAGTGGTAAACACGTGAAGCATGCATTACATTTAGCTTTTCTCCAACACTAAGCTTTAATACTGTTCAAGGCTGTGTAATACTCAATTCATTCACTTATTCAAGCTGTTACTTTTCGAACGATTTCAAAAGTTCTGTTTTTTAACAATTCTTGAAGAATCCTTATAAAATTCAGTAATTCACAATAAGTGATGATGTCCTATATTTAATGACACCTCTTGGGGGAGGATGCTATTGAAGGTGATATTTGTGTTACGGAAGTTGGAGAGGTCGCAACAGTTACAACGGTAGTCTCAGTAATGAGGATGCTCTTGCTGTTGCTATTGCTGCAAGTCTGAAGCCAGAGGAGGCAGATCTTGGAAGGCCATTGAGGTCAGTGTATTCTCATCCACAGAAACATTGTTTTGTTTGTTGTTTAACACCGCACTCGGCAATATTCCAGCTATAAATAATCGAGGCTGAACCAGACAATCCAGTGATCAACAGCATCGATCAGTTGGGATACGATGACATGTGTCAACAAAGTCAGAGAGACAGCCACCCGATCCCGTTAGTCGCCCGTTAGTTGCTGAAGACCCTTTCTAACCCGGGTCTTCAGGAGGCAGAACATTGGGACCAGAACAGAATCCGTGCAAAGATAAAAGCGACTAATATATGACTGGAGCTGACCTTTATTGAATTGCAACTTTAATAAGAGACACTTGCCTTCAAATAAGAAACAATTGCCTTTCAAATAGGAAACAATTGCCCTCAAATAGGAGACACTTGCCATTAAATAGGAGCCATTTGCTTTCCAATGAGAGACACGTGCCTTCAAATAGGAGACACTTACCTTCTAGAATAAGAGACACTTGCCTTCAAATAGGAGACACTTGAACTTTAAATAGGAGACACTTGCCAACTAATAAGAGACACTTGCCTTCAAATAGGAGACACTTGCCATCATCAAATAGGAGACACTTGTCTTCAAATAGGAGACACTTGCCAACTAATAAGAGACACTTGCCATCAAATAGGAGACACTTGCCATCATCAAATAGGAGACACTTACCTTCAAAAGGAGACAATTGCCTTATCAATAAGAAACACCTTTTAATAAGCCATGTAAGCAGGACTATGAAGGGTGTCTGTATTTGTCCTTGTAGTTCTCTCTATTGACCTGTCCTTGAATATTATGTTGGGAGTTCCTTCAGCCATAACAACACCACACATGCCGGATCCAACACCCAACCTCGCATGAAGCCTCATTCTGACATTGGCTGGACGTTCGTCTCGGCATCGAGAGAATCGGAGAAACACGAAACCTGACCAACAATGATTGCCCCAGTTTCACCATATGTTGGCAATAACGATTTGTGGCACAACACGTGGCCTTCGAGCATGGAGATGAACTGCATGTAGACGATTTCAGATCGTCTGTCCCGTAACTTGTACTCAAGTTGTGTAGTGTCACGTCAATATGTTTACATGGTGTAGCACATGATTACGGCTACCGAAGCTATCTATATAATCTATAAATAGTTGTCTCCTTTCTTTATAATTTTCAGTATTAGATGTGTAAACTGCTGGTGTCATTGTGCACAAAGTGCACGAGCCACGCGCGACTTCCAATTTCATGCAAAGTCAGGGGCGTAGCTACCATTATAGTAAACAGCCCTGGGGTTCGTTGTTCAAAACAACCCTAGCTAAGGTCAACCTTAAACACTAAGGTTAGAGTTACGATCACCATAAGAAAAAGTTACGCCTGTTGCACAAAACAATCTTAGGGCAACCTTAAGGCGGACTCGAACCTTAGCCGTAAACTTAACTAAGGCTGAACTCTTGAGCGCTGGAGTTACGGAAGCGTCCCTAGTTACCACGTGAATTATCTCCCCTGCTCGCACCTGCAGACGACAACAATGTCAATGTCCCAGCGGAAGCGCAATCGGCATTCAAACTTTTCTCCTTTCGAGATAAGTTTGATAGCTGACGAGGTGAAGGCGCAACAGAGTGTTTTGTTCGGCCCGTTTTCATCAACAGTAACCAACACGGCCAAAATACGTGAATGGGTTGTATCGCGGCATTCATGGTATCGCGGCAAACGGTATTTCGGGTTTTCCGCTCGAGACACGCCTCCTAGCGGTGATTTGCATATGTAAATCGACAGCCAGACGTCAGTCGCTTGTTTACTTTTTAGAAACCAGCAGGATGTAACGATTCTTCGTAAACATTATGCAGCAGAAATATTAACATTAAACTCTTGAATCTAATGGAATCTGTCTGAACCCCATTCATCAAATACACGCTATAATATTTATGTGTCGTATATGACCCTACCCACTCGATCTGAACTAGGTCGTCTTCATCTCATTTTTGCCATATAAGGTAGCGGAAGTGACGTCATGAGTTTATTTATTTCCCGGTGAATACCAAAAGTTGTAATTCAAATAAGGACACAAAACGTAAAAATGATCCCTGTTCACTGAAAACGATTTTGCACACTCTAACAAACTAGAAATTTAGAAAGGATTATATTATACTGTTGTTCACATAATTATTTATTCATATTATAACATTATTTCAAATAATATTTTGCATTGAAATATTGTTGAAATCATGCCTGAAATAAAACAAAAACAAAACAGTATGAACAAATATTAAGAAAATCATGATAAAAAAGATGTGTTTTGGAAGTTTGGTGATTTTCTTGAATAAAATTTCATAATGGATACAGTTTTGTGCACCTTCGATGACAAAAAATACCTCGACTTATTTCACATTAAGGTGAGTTAAACAATTTCATTTTTTGTTCCCTACTTCGCCTTGCAATCCGAGTTTTAGTGTTTACTGCGATACGATGGAGTTCTATCCTTTGGTAAATATTAACCGGCTTCGTTCGTTTAATGTCTCTCGCTGACACACTATCAAAGTTAAAATAATATTCTTTTCACAAATGTGTTGATTAAATGTGATGTTAATCGGATTTAATAATAACATAGGCCTTAAAAGTTTCATTTACGATCACGGATGTATTGTATGACCCAAATGACATAAAAAAAATAATAGCACATTTTACTTATTAGAAAAATCACAGCAAACTTGTGCCCACCATGTGTCAAGATTTTATATTCCAAACTTTGTCCAGGTTTCCATGACCTGTATGAACCCTGTATAATATAAGTGAATATCAATCATATAAACAAAGAGATTTACATTTATTTATTTTTTTACTTATTTTAAGACTAAACGCCTGTTCGTCCGTCCAGAGATCTGAAGCCCAGATACGGAAGAAATGGAACGATTCACCACACAAAATGACTGTATTAACCAAATTTACTAACGTCATGAAATACTCGTTTCATCCGGCGGCCATATGAACAACGATTGAAATCTACGTATCATCTGGCCGTCAGATTTACACACGTTTAAAGGGGTGTTAAAAAAACGAACATTCAACTCTGCATTTACATGTTTTTCACAGGTGTGTAAATCAGGCCATTGTTTCCATGTGTTTCTTAACATGTGTAACATATGTAAATGCTGTGATTGTAGGACATGCATTTCAATACCCTTGAAATCTCGTATGACCAGGTTTAGGTTTCATATATTTAGTACATGCGTAAATGGTTGGAAATGGGTAAATATAGTGTTACAAGATTAGCACTACTTTAACATGTATTTCAATGGTTCTGTAATGTAACTGTCACATAGGGTTCGTTAGCGGGTCCGACCACGCCATAATGTACTAAGATAATTAGAAACACATGGTGAAGTGATACCCATGACTAAAAACCACTAATAACGTGCGTGTCTTTCTGACATACACATGGTGTCTGTTTGACAGGTTCCAATATCGGGTCTATGGGCCAGAGCGATATGTATGTTAGGGAGTGTGTGTGTGTGCGAGGGAGACGGTGTGGCATGGAATAGGCCTAGGGTGGGGTGGTGGCGGTGGGTCGGTGTTGGGGTACTGATAAGTCTTTCTGACCAGTAGGTAATATCGTTTATACTTTTTGTAATGGAAATTACATAACAGTTTAAATAACTGACCTCAGGTACACTTATTATTTATGCTATACAAGGAGACACTGCTAATTACAATAAAACACAGACAGGTGTGTTCACAAAGACATGAATCGGTAGGTCCCTAATTTTAGTGCTCACTTGTATGAGTTATCCGACTGATCATAACTGAACAAATCTCATTATCTATACTTTCATAAAAGATGATTACAATGTATTAATGATTCCCGGTGTAAATTACTGTTGAAATTGTGTGAACATGCACATACTTGGTATGACCTCTTTTTGATTCGGTATAAAGGTATTATTCCATACGGACGTTTTCTCAAATTTCAGTTACCCGACGGAATATACTGTAGACATATTTTGTTTCCACCTCTTGGGTAGACTAAAGAAAATTGTAGTGATTGCAATTAGCTCATAATTTTCATAATAGACCTATTTTGTTTCCATCTCTTGGGTAGACTATAGAAAATTGTAGTGATTGCAATTAGCTCATAACTAAGCAGTTTCGATAATTATTGAAAGCTTACTACCTGACAGCAAAAAGTATTAGTCAGCTGAGAATATCCTTCAAAAACAACATATGTACAACAATCACTTATCATTATGTGCAACCAAAGCATTACAAAATTGCCACATTTTGTAGGCTTGCGTGGGCATGGATATATTTGCTTCAGGGTCTGTATGACAGACGACGTCCCAACATACGCTCAGTCACATGTGTCTCCAGGTCACGGAGAATCAGTGGTAAGAGGTCGGTATTGCAATTCTCGTGCGTTTGCCAGGCGCGTAGCAAGCCATTTTTTTCGTTTAAGCCTTATAGGCTGCAAAGCCATATATTTAGGTGGAATTGAGGGCTTGCCGAACTTTCATTTTTTATGAGACCTGAAGAGTTATCGTTTGACGTTTGATGATTTCAATAGCTTCAAAATATTGTGGAAAGACTTCCGCCTGTATCCCCCCTTAAATTTCATTCTAGTCAAATCATATCACCTGAATATATACTGTATATATTCCTCATCTGATAAGGATGAGTTTTAACGTGGTTTGTTTATTGTGTCTGAACATACTGAAAGACATATTCTACTTCTAAAAATGCCACTCAAAGAAAGTTTCCTCATCGTTAAAATTAAGGGGGGGGGGGGGATACGGTCGGAAGTCTTACCACCATGGAAATTGAAATGTGATTTCCTCTTATACAAATATGTTTGGACATAGTTTACAAATGTCTGCTGCATTGATACAATACCATGCATCGAGTATTTGGTGTTTTTTCTAAAATAATTGAATAACAAATGAAAAATAAACAACTGCATTTCAGTGATGATTCACATATAATCATAACTGTAACAAAACATCCTCATACATGTCGATGGAAAAACAATCATCACTGAAAGTTATGATATGAAGAATAACCTGTTTACTTAACATGGTAATGCTTTAATCAAAGAATATTGTAGTCAGTATGATTCATAGAGGGATTTCCACTTTTTAAATGGAACGTGTTTGTAGGTATTTCTGGCAAGAATTAGAAGAAAAATTATTTTTTAGCAAAGATCATATGTAAGCTCGAGCTGTTTTTTATAATGGTAGCTACGCCACTGTTTGCATGTGTTGTTGACGCGGCATGGACGCCTTGTAATATCACTATTTGATTATGATTCACAATTACATGCCCACGATATGGTCGGAATCGTGCCAAGGATTAGCAGATATTTATCACGAAAACAGGTTTTTATGTAGGTAGCTTGATCCTCGCTTTTACAAAGGCCTATGGGTTCGATCACAATACATTTCGTTTTACAGCTTCTCTTTTCTTAACATGCTCACGTCAAAACTTATTTAAATTCTAATCGCAGATTAAAGAATAACACAATAAATAGTATGCCAAATTATCGTTACCATAACAACCCTGTGATATTTCACCTTATGTAAGAGAGTAATGCAGATGATACTGTCGGCCGTAAAAGTTGATAAGTTGCTTCATCGCTATCAATAAACACTGGGTATCTATATAGAGAATACTACACGAGGTCTCATTACATACGAATTATACGAAACTCGTGACCTTCCTATGGTATCTGACCTCGCTTTCGCTCGGTCAGATACCATAGGAATGTCACAAGTTTCGTATAATTCGTATGTAATGAGACCGAGTGTGGTATTTTATTTATTACCCACGTCTTACATGCATTAAATTGACAAAATAGTGTATTTTTGTTAATATTTTGGTTTCAAACCGAAACCGGTTTCATAAAGAGGTTGCGGAAGAGTTTTGTACTGTAGTACAATATTTGCATGACGTCACACTGTAATGACGTCACTGCCTTGGTAACCGACGTCACGATTCATGTCAGTTGTCATCGCCTCGTACAGCCTCCTACAGTAAACTACTCCGTAGCACCCCGTTTCTTGGTTTGCAGTTGCTACATTCGGCTAACATCACTGGTGGAAACATTGCGTTTACGTTTTTCGACGGATATAATGTCTCAGTTCGACTCACAATTAAAAAGAGAAACGGCAACGTTCGCGATGTTTACATTCCCACAATGCATTTAAGTTGTAGAATGAATGAATTCACGTGTTTATGAATGAAAACATAGTTACGTCAGAATGTGACCTAATTGAGAACTCATCGGTTATCCAAACAAATCGTTAGAATTTCTCAGGTCAACGCGATACGACACTCGTGTGACGTACGAGATTAGTATGCAACTACCCATACGTTGACCACGTGGGTAATAAACAATTATATGTGTGATCAAAGGTCATATGATAGATTATGTGGTCTCTGGTGTGATGGAGGAGAACTTGCGTCGCTAGTTTTCTCGATATTCTGAACACAAGTATGTAGCGTGAAACCGGCAGACACTTTAGAAGAAAGTGTTTGCCCTACCTGTAACAACGATGTCCCGTGTCTATAAAAGGGATATAATGTGGGGATGAATGACATGTACTTTTATCTTGGCCCGTTTATGATGATGCATACTGCGATCTTTCACAATAATCCCTCTGGCTATCAGATTGTGGCTACGTTTTAAACATAACCGGTATTTCTATCATTGTATTTATAAAGTTCTTCGAACGTTCTCCAAATACGTACGTCAGATACATTGTGCACTACCCTTTTCTCTTTTGATCTTCTCAAACGACTGTTACAAGTTCGAAGAATCCTGGTCAAAGTAGAAAAGTCTTGAGACTATTCGCTACAATTCCGTAACTTACACATTGTACCCTAAATGGGTAGAGCTTTCTTTCGGGGAATATCAGAAGGACAACGATACAGTTATTTCCAATGTTGTAGAAAGCTCTCCACTTACTTAGGAAAACACTGAGATATTGTATTCATGTCGGAATGATATTTTCAGCCCCTGTCAGATCTGAACTTGAACATACGAGGTCTGCGTCTGTGTCAGACTAAAGGCCTACAAGATGTTTAGCAACACTGGGGCGTAATAGCCATAGATCTTCTCCAAACAAGGGTATATATATCTTGTGAGAATGACTTCTCCGATAGGGAAATTTACAGCAATGCGACATCACAATTACTTACGTGATATTTACTCGCAATCTGAGTTATGGATCGTCAATTTAAACAGGACAATATAGACGAATTTCACGAAGGGCATAGAGATCCAACATGCCTATGATATACTCATAGAACGCACCCGCCTGTGCTATCCCGTCATAATCGCTACACAATAAAAACAATTTTTCATTTCATGTCTCACAGAATATATAATTTGATATGGCATTGTTTGTTATCGTATACGTTTGCGTTAGTGAAACAAATGTGGACAACTTTAAAGTTTATGTATGGCGTTATTAAAGCAAAGGCTGAGCGAATGGAGAAATAACATTGTTCAGGCACTGTGAGACTATTAAGGAAGGTCACATGCAGTGCAATAATATTCCAATTATGTACAGCCACAAAATATTTTACAGTAGTGATGCGCCAGCTGAACATACTTAAGAAATTACGAGTTGATTCGTGTAGCATATTTGGCTGGGCTCCAAGAGAGACAAAGTGCTATTCTATTGGGACAGCTAGGGAAACTTGCGAGGACAAAGGGGCAACGCATCGCCCTTTGTTCACCACTGAACCTTTTAATCCCTCCAATCATGCACCTCACAAGATTTGCCAACACCACAGACAAGGCGTAACTGATACTGGTAGCAAGAGCGAGTGCAGCTTGATAAGGCGTGTTAGCTTGCTTGCTTTCTTTGTCAGGCTCTTTTGGTGATAAGAATATTGAGGTCATGTGAACGTTGATTTCAAACGTATTAAAATGTGTGAAAATGAAATTACATGAACCAAGTAATTCACATGATGGATATATATGATCATATTGCTTGAGTACAGGTAACATGAAGGTGTATGAACCGTTCATATACATACCCCTGAAATCCGGTATGATACATAAATATCTAAGGTGTGTAAATATTTGCAAATTTGCAAATTTACATGTGTTTCCCCACCTAAGTAAATTCACATGTTTCCAACCCGAGTAAACTTAGAACGAAATTGGAAATTTCAGCACCCATTGAAATTCAATGGAATGCATTGGAAATACTGTATGATCATGTATTTACCGGGGTATCTGTTTTGCAATTCATGTTTGGAAATCCCTGACAATCCGGTCAGGGCATACATGAACGAGGTGCTTGTGCATACGAAAATGTACGATGAGCATATGTTTCAAAGGTATAGATTCATATGAAATATATGCCCGAAGTTAGGAAATATCTGTAAACATACGTAAATCCGGTCATGGCATGTATTTCTTACTGTATTTTCGATTATTTCAATGGTTTACTATCCGGCTTTTGGTCCTGTGATTACAAGTGAGTAACTACCGGATTTTCTTTATATCGATAGCCAATTCAAATCTGTGTTTAATATATGTGTGTTTTACTGGCTAAAGTAATTATCAACAATTTAAACCAAACTCGAAATATACAGACACATCAAGATTTCAATATAATCATGTGAATGGTTTACCCTGAAAATGGTTGTTATTGATATGAATTTTTAATTTTTTTTTTATCCTATTACTGTACAGTTGGAGTCGGAATTATTCAACCCTCATGGCCAAAACATGCAATCACATTTATTGCAGAGACAGTACTTATTGTCTGTGATGATATAGTGACACAAGTATGGTTTAAGTATGTTTAACAAACAAACACAAAGGAAAAGTGTAAATTAAATAAAATGTCATGCTTTCATTGATTTTAACAGTTTCAAAATTATTCTGACTTTGAAATAGGGCGTTGAAGAATTTTGATTTCAACTGTAGGTGGCAAATTATCCTGATCATCACCAACAATGATAAATGACAAAACACTCATTTTGTTGTTTCCCAAATGATTTAACAATAAATCAGTATGAGATTTAACACATAGAGTATTGTTGTTACACACAGTAACACATTGCCAGAGATATTCCCATATATACAATTAGCACCTCTTTTATAATTCTTTTTGAAAATAAAGTTTTCATTAATGTTCAGAAATATTTACACAATGAGGTATAACCTTAATATGTTGCAAGATATCACAGCAATAAAAGGGGTGTAAATTACATGAAAATTGATATAATTGCGATTTACTAGAACACTTAACATTTACTATCAACAAATTGATAACTAATTTTATGCTGTATTTGCATTATAGTATAAATGATGGCATTTTCCAGATCCCAGGTGAAGAAGAAAGCCATTGATGTGCGGCGTGAGAGCTGCAAGACAGGCGGGGGTCCAGCACCAGTTGGTCAGTCTGACCTGGAGCACAAGGTTGTATTTGTGATCGATTATTAAAATGGTTATTAAAAAAGTGATGAAATTTATCTCATTTTGGTCTTACATAGTTAAAGTTAGTAATTCCTTATCTCATCCCATTCCAGAGTCTCAAACATTTCCAGCATATCAAAAACATTTACGTAATAATTGTGTGTTTTCATGTTTGTAGGTTGTGTCAATGATTCCTCAGCGCCAGATTGAAGGAATAACTGGTGGATTAGAGAGTGAAGTGGAGGAAAGTATGTGATAAATAATACACTACTATTATACCATACATATATCTATGAATATGTATGTCAAATTCATATCAACATTTCAACATCAATTGCAAAAGAATCACATTCAATAACAAATCAATTTTGTTTTGAAACTAAATATTTACAGGAATTCACTATTCCAATTATTAGGTTGCACATTGCAGTATAATGAGGGTAATGTTGTTTTTTAAGGGTAATGTCATTTGCAGATTTATGATGTCTTCCATTAACAGTTCGACAAAGGAAAATACTTTGTGTGATGAAAATGATACATTAATTTACTTTTAAAACTTTTTTGCACTTTGCGTCACCTTGGAAACCAAAGATGCACCAATATGCACGGTTGTGGAAGTAGATGAAGCATTTTGCAAATACATTGTATGTGTATTTGTATGTCTGTCTGTCTGTCTGTCTGTATGTATTAAAGCAATATTTATCAATGGAATCAAATTCATATTTGAAAAGAAAATATCTTCAATTGATCAATGCTTTAGAAGTAATACTGTATCATGGCAACATTCAGAATTGCACAACCTAGCCGGGTTTGGCATATCATGGTATACATAATGTGAACCTTACACCTACTTCACACAAAAAAATTAAAAAAATTAAAAACATATTTATGTATTTTCAGAATCAGGACTTACAGTGACCAGCCTCCCTGTGGTATCAAGTGCGTTTGTACCATCAACATCAGTACAGCAGCCATTAATTGCTACATCAGAGCTTGCCCTAGTACCCTCCACATCACAGCCATCAACAGAGCAGGCAGCCGAACAACCTGATAGTGAAAGGCCCCAAGCAACTGTAAATGGTAAAATAAAATAAAGCAATTTTGCATAAACAGAATATATTCAGAAACATGTCAAACATAGTGCATTGTAATTTCAAGTATATGTTAGTATAATTTTATGGCAATACCAACACTATAAATATGTACTCATATTAAATGTATTGGTTATAATTTATCTCTATAAAAAAAACTAAATATTAATGATATTTTTGCAGCAACTGAAATCCATTCAGGGTCTAAAGTTACACACAAGTCAAGAAAATCTGGTAGGTAGGACATTTTCAAGTAAGAAAAGTTACTAGATTTAGATTAGGGCTGGGACGGGTGGGTACTGAGTAGGACCCAGGTGAAGAATGTATTGTTTTACCACAACAATGTACCCCGGTAGTAAATTTAGACCCCTTCAAGCCTTAATTCACAGTGTAGTATAAATAGCAAACAAGAATTTTTAACTAAACAGTTTAATTGCATACAACAATAAAACAAATCGCAATTATGAAATTATTACCTTTTCTACAGAAAGGGAAGCTCAGCCAGGCGTGACTGCCATCCTTGCTAGTGAAAAGGAAAGGACTGGAATACTGAAGGTCCTCCTTGACGTACAAAGAGAAATCCTGGCTGTCTCGAAACAGCGACTTCAGGTGGAGACTGACAGGCTGGCCCTGGAAAGAGAGAAATTTGAATTTAAAAAAAGTGTAATTAACCTACCATAATACAAAACTGTTTCTCCCGTAATACAGTTTCTGCATGAATTGTAATCAAATTCATTATCTAATTATGAGATAATCCTTTTTGGAGCTTGTTTGAATGAAATTTGTTGATAATCTTGTATGTAGCTTTTGTAATGTTGAAAATGAATCTCTATGCCATGTATATTGGGAGTGTAATGCAACCCAAAGTTTTTGGAAAGAAATCGAAAGTTATATTATAAAAAATATACAGACTTTTGAAATAACAAAATTGCAGTATGGTTTGACATTTTAGGCAATAACAATTACTAAACCACATAATATTTTCTGCATTTTGTTTAATTTATACTTTCACCTTATCAACTATTCAATTCCTACAAGTTTTGAAAGACATATCTGCTGTTGAAAGATTCACAGCAAGAAGAAATAACAGCTTTGATAACTTTATAAATAAATGGTGGCCTATCATCCCAATATTCAATCTTTGACAAACTTAACAAAATGATATTGATGAGTTTTTAACTCACACCTGCTGTACATGTATTACCTTTTTCACTAGCTTATCTGAATTATGCATGGGAACAAAAAAAACAAAAACTATTTTATGATTTTTATGCTTCATAACTTCTTGACGTTCACTTTGTTTCAAACTTGTATCAAGATGATTTTTTACCGTTATTAAATTTAATGTTATGTGATATACAATGGAGTTGTTTTTACTTACATTTCATGAAAATCTTTCGTTGACAAGGTTCTGCCTAGCGGTGTTGCCATCTACATGCTGCCTGGGAGCGGGTGGGGTGTTGGTCTCCGCCTCTGCCTCTTCCAGTACATCTCCCGGTGGTACCTGCACTCCCTTGGTGATGCAGTAATTATGGAGCTTAAAGCATGCCATAATTACCACAGAGCACCTGTCTGGGCTGAACCACAGACATCCAGAGGACTTGTGCAAACACCTGCAATATTTTCATACAAATCAAATCTTACAACAATATTCTGGCAATTAGGGTTTAAAATAATCCTGATCATAATTTAGTTTGCAAGTACTGATTTAAATTCTGATTACATTACAATCAGGTTAAACTCACCTTAAAGAACCACTAAACTTTGTTTTTTGTTACTCTTTTAACCATTACATATGAAAGATTTGTGGTTAGTCTTATGCGGAACACCAAATTTATTCTTTAAAAACTTGTGGTTAATTAATACCGAGCGATTAAAAGTGGCCAAAAAGTCGCCTGCTTCCCTCTCGCCCGCCAACGAAACCACAGACAGGTTACGTAACTCTGAGAGCACTGCAGTGACGTCATATGAGGAACGATTTTCAGTTAGTTGTATCAGGGATACTCTACTTATAGAGTCTCCCTGGTTGTATAGAAAATGTGTAGCATTTTGATGATTTCTCGACATCAACGACGACATGCCGAATCGTTGCTTTGTCGTCAATTACTCCTAGGGGTCGGGCGATGGTGTCACCATGCGCAGATTTCCACAGGACCCCGCAGTTCGTGCTAAATGGGTTATGTTTGTGAGTGCGAAGCGAGCGTTGTGGAAGCCTGAAACGATATCTTACTTGTGTTCAGATCGCTTCACGGAAGTTAAAGAATCAAAACTACTTACTAGTTGTAGTAAAATATGCATATGATTGATGACCATAAAGATTTTCTATGACACAACTTGTAACATAACGATTTCTTCCTCGGAAGTGAGGTTGTGGTCGAAGTAACAATAATATTGTAAGTAGTATTATATTGACACCCACCTCGCTGCCACGAGAGAAATTGTTATGATATACGCTATGTCATGCAAAATCCTATTGGCCATCAATAAAATACATATTTTACTACCAGTAGAAAGTAGTTTAGATTTTGTAACTCAGTGAAAACAAACCTAAATACCATTTATCCTCAGACTGGCGGATGTTCCCGACAGGGCGCCGCCATTTTTAAAAATAAAAAAATATGTTAGAATTAATGAGATTATAGTTTGTTTTCATCAAGTTAGAAAATCAAGACTACTTTCTACTCGTTGTTAAATATGTATTGGAATCATAACTAAACGGATTTTGCATGACACAACTTATAACATAACGATTTCTTCCACGGAAGCGAGGTGGGGGTCGAAGTCACAATACTGCACGATAAATTTCTTGCTACATTCCCATGGTTAATGTCCACTCACCAGTATGTAGATACTAGTCAATGTGCGTCTTTATATTTGGTCTTATAATCCTAATTAATTAGTTTATTATCACACTTGTATGCATTTTGAAACTAAATAAAAAGCAGACGATCTGCTGATACTTATAGTGAATATATAACAGAACTGTAATATCTAGACATTTTATAGTTTGCCAATGTGAATCATAATTCGCACACACACCCTAGTGCATGTTGTCTGTCTCATTACACTTCACGGCGAAAACAATGATTCTGTTGAATGCTACGACAAATGAATAAAAACAAAATGCAAATATTAAAATTAAAACAGATTAAAGTTATAGGAACAATATCAGGCCATTACCTTGTTCGAGGAATGTATCCATCAATATCCACAAAACTGTTCCAAATGATGTGTCTTTTAACAGTTTAATATACGAAAAAGTGATAAATCTTTTCAGGTATTGGTGTATAGTCTCATTGGTCACCCAAGATAGCACACCTGGCAACAAATTGCATAATGTCCGCCTTTCTTTAAAACAGTAATTTAGTTAGCCAATAATGGGCAATCAATCAATGTATTGCCGGTTAATCCTTTGAAAGAAGGACGTTGTTTTTACGCAGACACCGACACGACAGAGTGTATTCAGTATAGATTAGTAAATCTACATACATAAACACTACCTTTTTGACAATTCCGCTGTGTAAGATAAAAGTAATTAATCAATCAGCGTGTTATCGGTTAATCCTTTTTGATCGATGTTTATAATGTTGAATATTTACTCCAGACACAAGAAATGCCAAATGGGAACCTTTGTCGGGTAATCTAAGTGTGTTACCACTAATTATACCTGTTATAAATTCATTAACTGACCATCAAGTGAATGATGACAAATAACATGTGTAGGTTCATACCACCTAACACGGGTTACAACGAGGGAGTATTAATTGCTGTATTGCATGTGAAAACTTATGGGCCGACACTGTTTTGAGAATACAAACAGATTTTTACATGACATGATTAAATATCGAGGTAAAACAACACAGAAATCGGATCAATTTGGATCAGTCATTATACAAATAGGGCCTAACGACACCAATCGATTTTGACAGAATCGTCTATGAAAACAAGTTGTAACTCGGAAACTAGGCAAAGCAGGAGACAAAATTAAATGACAGTAGATTGTGAGAACATATAGCTTTCATTTTCCACAACAATTGTCACGATTTCAGGTTTATACAATATATAACAAGGTTTATGGATAACAACTTCTTTATTTTGGTGAGTGCGACGTTTCGATACAGATTCTTGTACCGTTGTCAAGCAAGAGTGATACATGAAGTGTAGGAGCTGCATATATATACTGTATATAACAATGAAACAACATAATAGACAAAGGAAACAACATAATTGCCATGATTGGCTAAGCAGTAAGCTGATGAAGCCAGTAAGTACATAAAGGATAGTGAATGGAAGCCAGAGATGTAGTTACAATGAGATGTTTATACAATGGATGCGATGTTTATACAATAGACTGGGCTTGGTGGAGGAGTGGATCATAAGCAGATGGAATGAAGTATCCTTGGTCACGGTTGATGGTAGGCTTGTGGCGTTTGATGTGAATGGCTTCTGTGAGCTTGCGTTTAGTGAAGTCCGTTTGGTTGTTGGCGAGAATGGTGATGTCGGACCACTCTATTTGATGATTGGGGTTGGCTTTGATGTGGTCAGAGATAGTCAACACCCGAGTCAAAGAACATCGCACCTCTGTTGCTAATTCCGACACCAAATCAGCTATCTCTGACCACATCAAAGCCAACCCCAATCATCAAATAGAGTGGTCCGACATCACCATTCTCGCCAACAACCAAACGGACTTCACTAAACGCAAGCTCACAGAAGCCATTCACATCAAACGCCACAAGCCTACCATCAACCGTGACCAAGGATACTTCATTCCATCTGCTTATGATCCACTCCTCCACCAAGCCCAGTCTATTGTATAAACATCGCATCCATTGTATAAACATCTCATTGTAACTACATCTCTGGCTTCCATTCACTATCCTTTATGTACTTACTGGCTTCATCAGCTTACTGCTTAGCCAATCATGGCAATTATGTTGTTTCCTTTGTCTATTATGTTGTTTCATTGTTATATACAGTATATATATGCAGCTCCTACACTTCATGTATCACTCTTGCTTGACAACGGTACAAGAATCTGTATCGAAACGTCGCACTCACCAAAATAAAGAAGTTGTTATCCATAAACCTTGTTATATATTGTACGTCTCAACTTCTAAAATGCCACTCAAACAGGTTTATACAAGCCTGTAAACACGATAATTTACCCCCTAAAATGTAGATAAATTCTGCATCGGCTCTCAAAGCTATTCCTCATATGACGTCACAGAGGCGCGCCGCTCTGATTGGTTGAAATTTCGTTCGCGGGTGAGAATTGTGCACTGTTGTCAAAAAGGTCGATTTAAGTCAATTAAAGGTCGAAATGAGTAGTTTTAATGACGGGGTTTCATTTATAACGATGCCAGTTAGTGATTTATGTATTTGTACCCCCTAGGGTTTATGTGACCTTTAACCTTGCCTTTAAAACACCAAACGCACGCTCAATTGTGTTTCTTGTTCTAGTGTGGGCGGAGTTGAACCTCTCTTGGGGGCGTGTCTGCGGCTCAGTAAAGGGTGTTAGAAGACATGGTCGACATGCATATCTGAAAAATTCATTACTTGATTGTTATACCAATATATCAACATATCAATGATGTCATGATTGATAGTTCAAAAAAATTCAAATGTTTTTGTTTGTGTACTCTCTGTATGTATATGACACTTAAAGTGACACTTCCACATTCCTAGACACTTTATTTTTTGTTTTGAGACATACCAATTACCACATGTGTTGAATTAAATTCAAAATACCTCTTCCAGCTTGCATACATATATGTATATATGCAAGCTGGAAGATGTGTTCTTGATTTAAATCAACACATATATATATATACATACCCAATTACCAAATATATGAAATTATTGATACATTCGAAAACCGATTCGTATACATGTGCGTAAGTGAAAATGAAATGTCCACTTTTTAATCATAGATCCTTACTTATACTTATATAATGTCATTATGCTGGACCAGCTATAGCGAGCATTAAAAAGATATTAGTCAGTAATATATGACCCCCAACAAATGTGGGCTAGAGTTTCACAATAAGGGGGTTAAAACCTCCACAACCTACCCAGAATCACCAAGGAGCCACCCATCCGGTGTCAAGATCAAGATCAAGATGGTTTATTGTACATAAGGCCTCTGGCCCGTGTACATAGTATTGTAATGACAGGCAAGGTATGGACATTGCAAACAGTGGAAAGCATCATAACATTGTTAGATTAGTTGACAGGAGAAATTAGACTCTTCCTTAAAGACAGCGAATGTGTTAAAAACATGGCTAATTTTACATGGACAGATTCGTCTTTTGATGATAAAATTCTTATAAGTGTTTCCCTTGTAGGGTGACCCAGATATTTTTGTGGAATGTACTCCTTTCTTAAATCGGCATAAGCGTCACATATAAATAACAGATGATATTCGTCTTCGATATCCGCCATACAGACAGGGCAAGTTCTGAGATGTTTGGCGAGTGACTTGTTACGGCCAGTATTGATGATTATATCTGTCAAGCCAAGTCTAAATCTAATAACTGTATTTCTAAATTTCTTGCTTGTAATGTTTGATAGATATGTCTCAGGTTCGATCAATGTTTTAAAGGATCTATATACATCAAATCTTGAACTTAGATTAAGGGTATTCATCCAATTCTGGCGAAACATATCCACGGCTCTTTGGCGAAATTCATTCATGAACAGCCACTCGTTACCGACACCTTGGAAAATCCACACATATCCAAAACCATACGAAAATAACAGATATCTTATATTTGATGCCCATGTTACATAACCAATATTATCTAAATTAAGTAGCATGTTATATGACTTTCTTGGTAGACGCTGTTCATGCATTTTCAGTATTTTGAACCAGTTTTTTATGCAGCGAAGCTGAGAGTTTATATAAAGTGGGTATCTTCCACATTCTCCATATACCATATAGTTTGGTGTTGTAATGTTAACATTAAGGAACTTCTTACATGCCAATAGATGTATCTTTTCAATTGGTTCAAAAGTCTGGAAACCCCATATCTCCGCCCCATACAAAAGCATTGGTTGTATCTGTGCATCGAAAAGTTTAAAAAAACATCTTTGGTGTTATTGGCGCTAATGGATATTGTGATGAAAGCAGATACACCAGAGCCTTTTTTGCTTTTGCTGATAAGGCAATAGCAGTTTTACCCATATTCAATGTATAATTAAAAAGTATTCCAAGATATTTGTATTCAGAAACTATTTGCATTTGAATGCCGTTATAAGACCATTTTTCGCCATTAGCGATTGGTCCACCCCTTCTAAATACAAAAATATTTGACTTATCAAGATTAACATCTAATTTCCATTCTTTCGAGTAGTTCTCCAGAATGTCTAATTGGTTCTGTAAACCTACCACTGAGTCCGATACCAATATCACGTCGTCAGCAAACAGTAGCATTAAAATCTCCAAAATATCAGGATATAGTTGTACACCATGTTTGCCTTTATGAATTATTTCATTTTCCAATTCGCTAATGAAGAAGGAAAAGAGAATAGGGCTTAACAAACATCCTTGCTTCACACCCAGTGGGCACTCAAAATAGTCAGTGAATCCCACATTGCTACGCACACAAGCCTTTACGCTGGCATAAATACCTCGTAACATAAATAACAAGCCCACAATTTCTGTCGATTTACAGAGTCAAATGCTTTCCTAAAGTCAATAAATGCTCCATATAATTTACGTTTTCTTCTTATTAAGTACTTTTGCACAATTGCATACAATGTAAAAATATGATCAGATGTGGAATAACCTTTCCTAAAGCCAGCTTGTATTTCAGGAATTTTATCTCTAATATTAGCCCACATGTTTAATCTTTTGTTGAGGATAGATGTAAACAATTTACCAATACTACTCGTCAGAGATATGCCTCTGTAATTGTCAGGGTTATTGATGTCACCCTTCTTATGTAGAGGTACTATGACAGCCTGCGCCCAGGTTCTTGGAAAGTATCCAGTCTTAAAGACATAGTTAAACATTTATGTAAAAATGGCAATATAATGTCTTGGGAAGCTTTTAACATCTCCACTAAAATCTTGTCCGGACCAGGTGATTTTCCGTTTTTAAGATTTCCTATGGCATCGACAATTTCGGTTTCGGTTATTATTGAATCAAGGATTTCAGCATCAAGTTCTGTATAACCACTGGTCTCCAAACTAGCCTTAAATTCCTGCAAGCTAGCTGTATCATTACATTCATATTCTTCATGAAAATGTGAAAAAACAGAACGGAAGTGTAACAACCACTGGTCAGTTGTTATCTTACAAACCACATTATCTTTACTTTTCAAGGAACGAATCTCCCGCCAAAATTTATCAGAATTTTGAGTGAAAGTGCTAAGTTTTTTCAATCGGAGATCTCTTGTTTTGCTCTTATATTTTCGACATGATTCTTTATATTTATTTCTCAAAGTACAAAAAGTCTTTCTGTTGTAATCGTTTTCGTGTAAGTCTAAATTCCTAAGCGCCCTCCTCGCTTCACGCTTTGCAGACCTACACTCGTCGTTTAAGGGTTGGCGTCTTAAAGTCTGGCATCTAAAAGCTGGTCTTTTCATACATTTGGCTGCATCCAGTAGATGACTTACGAACTGGCTAAGAGCACCATCTAGATTAGTATCTATATATTCAGTTAAACTGTGAAAAAAGGCATTAGCTTTGCCTGTTAGGCAAGCTATAAAGTGATCTGATAAAGCACTGTTCCACCTGTACGTTTCCGCGAGATTAAGTGTAATACCTGGTTGTTTATCTGACAGCGAATTAGGAGAGTAACAAAAAAGCTCCAAGGGCTGGTGGTCAGATTCAAGACGTTGACCCACATTTAACATAGCTATTATGTCGAAAAACTCAGCTGAAGAGATAAAATAGTCATTTACACTACTTCCTTGTGCACTTATGAACGTAAATTCACCTTTAGCATCGCCAGGTACCATCCGGTGTCTGCTGTACCATCTTAGTGGCAATGCTGCAGTTGCTCCAAATAAGCGAGTCGTGGGTCGACCCCGGCCACTTGACTACTACATTTGTGAAGCTGTAGACAAGAAAACAAGGGATTATAACTACTCATTTAAATGGATTAAAAATATTATAGTCTTCCTGTATCAGAACTAAAGATGCTGGTTTTACTTACATCTTGATCTTGTTTGTTCATTTACATGTCTAGGTGTCTCGGCAGGTGCTAGTGACACTTCGCTATTTAGGTGTGTAATATTCAATAAATATTTGCCATTACGTTTGTAGTTCTAATCTGGGATAAAACAATGTAAGTTTTTAAATACGTCAACCAGCTTTTTAACATAAAGTAGCATACCGGAAATATGAGAGAATAAACATGATAACGTGTCTTTTAAAACAGTAAAATTGATAGACTATTTTTAACTGGACAGGGAACTAGCATCAATATGTCAGGTCAAGGCCGTTGCTAATGTAAACAAACCCGTTACGCATCGGGACATTTTTACCTTTCGGTCTTACTAGAATAGGAAAATACTGAAATCATTATGCTTTTCCAGTTTTTGTTTATTAAACAAAGTGAAGAAAAGATCTTACCGAAGAGAGCTGTCACAAATAGCCTGAACATTCACGGCGTGGTAGCCCTTCCGGCAAACAAACGCTGCTCCCTCGGCGATGGGTGGTCTTTTTATTGGGATCAAAGTCCCATCAACCGCTCCAAGAACTTTGGGGAAACCGGATAGTTTGTAGAAGCCCTCTTTAACTGCCATCGGTTCTTGTGGTCCCCATGGAAAATGAATATTATTTAGCACCGTGCAAAAAGCACTGGCTGTGCTGTGCAGGGATCTCGAAACGGTTGACTTGTCAAGGCCGTGAAGGTCCCCGATCTCGGACAGGAAGCCACCTTTGCCGAGATAGCGTAAAGTCAAGAGCACCTGTGACTCTACAGATATGGCGTGTGAACGCCGTGTACTCCTTCCGATTATTGGCTCAACTTCTTCTACAAGAGCTATAATAGCTTCACGTGACAAACGGTAGCGAGAAATCAGTTCGAAATCATTCAGCGTGTCCAGTTGACTCGTCCTGTCTCTGTAGACTCTCTGCTTCCTCAAACTTCTCTCAATCTCCTTGTATAAAATAAAAGCAGTCGCCATATTCCCTACCCAACCTTAGAGACGCTAAGGTTAGGTCGGGCCAACCTTAGTTATCAACCTTAACTTAAGGTTAACCTTAGTTAAGGTTGTTTCGTGCAACGGGAGGCTAACCTTAGTAAAGGTCTAAAGTTGTAATCTTAGAGATAAGGTTGACCTTAGAGATAAGGTTGTTTTGAACAACGGAGCCCAGCATGAAAGTTGTTCAAGCCCTCCATACTATCAAAATATAAAGTTTTGCAACCTATCGGGCTTACACGAAAACATTGGCTTGTTCACGCCTGAAAGTGCTTTGCTACATGTTTATTTAGGGGCATTTTTATAACTTTTCAAATAACTTATATTTAATGCAATTTTATGATATACACAGTTACCTTTTTCCGTTAGTATAGTGGGCTCCTTTCTTGATAACAAGATATAAACATTTTATTGCTAGAGATGAACCGGATATAAATGCGGTACATACTGGTTCACAATGCCTTGTCCGGGAGCATCTAAGTCGATGTATGGAGTCTGGAGCCAGCGGGATCTCCGTCAACCGGGACAACATCTGGTCCAGCAGCATGGCCTTCTTCAAGGATGTTCGTATATCAAACAGGGCTAAACAGTTAATGGTATGAACAGATCGATATTTTACATGTCCAAACGATGATTGTTGCAGTGAATGCTTTGACAAATGATGCAGCAGAAAAAGGCTTCACAATTTTACTCATGAAAGGAATCGAACTCTGGTCTTGACATCATTTGAAAAATTATGCTACCGTACAGACCCAGATATAACTGAAACACTTAAAGGTGGCTTTAAACCCAACTCACAATTGTTTGTTCTTAAACGCCGCACCTAGTGATCAACGTCATGAGCATCAATCTACGCAACTGGCATACGATGACTGTGACAACCAAGTCAGCGACCCTGAACACCCTATCCCGTTAGTCTCCTTTTACGACAAGCATGGGTTGCTGAAGACCAATTCCAATCTTCACGGGCGACTTTTGTCATTACTGTTGACGCTGTTGCTGGTGGAAATTAGGTGTAAAAATAAACTCACTCACTCTGGTATTGACAACTTGTCTGTCTAAGTGTCCTCCAGTGACTCCGCAGTAATAAAGAAAGAAATCACCTCACGCCGAAGACCCGGGTTCACAGTGTGTGAAGCTCATGTCTGCTGGTGTCCCCCCGCCGTGATATTGCTGGAATATACTCTGTCACTCTCTGTCTGTTTCTCTCTGACCCTGTCGTCTCTCTCTCTCTCTCTCTCTCTCTCTCTCTGCTCTCTCTCTCTCTCTCTCTCTCTCTCTCTCTCTCTCTCTCTCTCTCTCTCTCTCTCTCTCTCTCAGTCTCTCTCTCTCTCTCTGATATGGTCCGCAAGTCTGACCACCAGACCTTGTTTGTCGCCTCTCACAACAAGGATGGGTTTCTGAAGACCAAGTCTAACTCGCATCTTTACGGGTGTCCTAAATATGAATGACTTGCAGGTGGCCTTTGGTTGGAAGGTTTTGTCGTCATACGAAAGCCCGGATTCATCACATTGGTATAACGTATGAAATACCTGTCTCGTGACACTCAGCGTGTAAATGCCGTCATATCAAAGAAAGCGGCGTAAAACTACTCTCACTCGTTTTCATATATTTTGTATATTCTAACAGGGGACGAAAACCAAGGATTTCTGATTCGGCCCAACATATCTGCCTATTTAAAGAGGCACTTCCGGGTCATGGGGGTCATGCTGGCCACCATAATTGCTCAAGGTGGACAACCTCCCGCCATATTTGCTCCTCCTGTTGTTGATGCTATACTGGATAAAGATGAGATGCCGTCTGTGGATTATGTGCCCGACACACGGAAGAGAGAATCTTTAAAAAAGGTATATAATTACAGAAATGTTACCATTGTCTAATATTTCGATCGCTTTGACATTCACGATGTCTATAAATACATCTATAGTCATCTACAAAAACGACAAAATAAACGTTATAATTTGATGCCAATAATAAAGTCTTGATGGCAAATGTGTAGCACATAAAATGACTAGTATTTAGATCACCTAAGCCACATCCCATTACGGTTTCTTTAATAGAACAGGTCAACACTGACAAACAACAGGTCAACACTAACATAGAACAGGTCAACACTAACATAGAACAGGTCAACACTAACACAGGTCAACACTAACATAGAACAGGTCAACACTAACACAGGTCAACACTAACATAGAACAGGTCAACACTAACATAGAACAGGTCAACACTAACACAGGTCAACACTAACATAGAACAGGTCAACACTAACATAGAACAGGTCAACACTGACATAGAACAGGTCAACACTAACATAGAACAGGTCAGCACTAACATAGAACAGGTCAACACTAACACAGGTCAACACTAACATAGAACAGGTCAACACTAACATAGAACAGGTCAACACTGACATAGAACAGGTCGACACTGACATAGAACAAGTCAACACTAACATAGAACAAATCAACACTGACGTAGAAAAGGTCAACACTGACGTAAAACAGGTCAAAACTAACATGGAACAGGTCAACACTAACATATAACAGGGCAATAATGACATAGAACAGGTCAACAGTAACAAAGAACAGGTCAACATTAACATAGAACAGGTCAACACTGAAACAGAACAGGTCAACATTAACATAGAACAGGTTAACACTAACATAGAACAGGTCAACACTGACATAGAAAAGGTCAACACTGACATAGAACAGGTCAACACTAACATAGAACATGTCAACACTGACACAGAACAGGTCAACACTAACAGAACATGTCTACACTGACATAGAACAGGTCAACAGTAACACAGAACAGGTCAACACTAACATAGAACATGTCAACACTGACATAGAACAGGTCAACACTAACAGAACAGGTCTACACTGACATAGAACAGGTCAACAGTAACACAGAACAGGTCAACACTGACACAGAACAGGCCAACACTGGCATAGAACAGGTCAACACTGTCAAAAAAACAGGTCAACACTAACATAGATCAGGTCAACACTAACATAGAACAGGTCAACGCTAACATAGAGCAAGTCAACACTGACAAAGAACAGGTCAACACTAACATAGAACAAGTCAACACTAACACATAACAGGTCACCACCAACATGGAACAGGTCAACACTAACATAGAACAGTCAACACTAACATAGAACACGTCAACATTAACATAGGACAGGACAACACTGACGTACAACAGGTCAACACTAACATAGAACAGGTCAACACTAACATAGAACAGGACAACACTGACGTACAACAGGTCAACACTGACACAGAACAGGTCAACATTAAGATAAAACATGTCAACACTAACATAGAACAGGTCAACACTGACGTAGAACAGGTCAACACTGACACGGAACAGGTCAACAGTAACATAGATCAGGTCAACACTATCATAGAACAGGTCAACACTAACACAGAACAAGTCAACACTAACATAGAACAAGTCAACACTTACATAGAACAGGTCAACACTGACGTAGAACAGGTCAACACTGACACAGAACACGTCAACATTAACATAGAACAGGACAACACTGACGGACAACAGGTCAACACTGACACAGAGCAGGTCAATATTAACATAAAACAGGTCAACACTAACATAGAACAGGTCAACACTGACATAGAACAGGTCAACACTGACAGAGAACAGGTCAACACTAACAGAACAGGTCAACACTGACATAGAACCGGGCAACATTAACATAGAACAGGGCAACACTGAAACAGAACAGGTCAACATTAACATAGAACAGGTCAACACTAACATAAAACAGGTCAACACTAACATAGAACAGGTCAACACTGACATAGAACAGGTCAACACTGACATAGAACAGGTTAACACTAACATAGAACAGGTCAACACTAACAGAACATGTCCACACTGACATAGAACAGGTCAACAGTAACACAGAACAGGTCAACACTGACACAGAACAGGCCAACACTGGCATAGAACAGGTCAACACTGTCAAAAAAACAGGTGAACACTAACATAGATCAGGTCAACACTAACATAGAACAAGTCAACGGAAGTTGTAAAGCGGTGCGCGTAATTCCATGCGCAAAGTAGTGCAAAAGAGTTTCATCTGCCGAATGAGTCGTCATTGGGTTGACGGAGTTGTTTATATCCGAACAGCAGGGTTCGATTCCCACATTGGCACACCATTTATTCCAGAGCCTTAGAGTGATATAGCTTGCTCTCGAAGTGCTCCCACTCTGGTGTCACTTGATCAAACATCATGGTAGATCTTTATTTTATTTTCTGTTTCTAACATTGTCAGATTCTGGGACTCATCAGAAGACGCACGTTACGAGATTTGCTTGAGTATAAATCGGACGTTGAGGTCACGGCCGAAAGGGTTATGGATCTGTTGAGACCAGATGAGCCTTGCCATAGCGACGAACAACAGATCCTTGACAACCTAAGCAGATCCCTGCAGGCAGCTGAAGACAAGATTATAGAAGTCATAGACGGGTGCCAAAGAACCAATGCTTGGTTTTCCTCTTGGGACAAACTGGTGAATCCAAAACTACTATTACTAACTGAAATGGTGGTAATTCACTAACCCGTTCTTGGTTAGGTGTGGGGCGGTGGAGTAGCCTGATGGTCAAGCATCTGCTTGTCACGTTGAAGGCCCACTTCCGATTCCCCACATGGGTGAAATGTGTGAAACCCGTTGCTGGAATATTGCTGTAAGCAGAGTAAAACCACACTCACTCACTGGTTAGGTGCTTTTTTCAGTGCCTTTTTCTTTAATATTTAAGCAAGTAAAACATATCTCATTCATATGAATATATCTGGAATGAGGCAATTTATCCCAAGAATCTTAGGTGTCTAAATGTTATTTATATAAATTCGATTGCATATCTAATGATAGAATTTTAAACTCAGAAATCAAGACTTTTCCCGACTGGTTATAATAATTGTCTTCATCAGCCTCTTTGAAATTTGTAAATGCAAATTCTCAGACACTCCAGCAAGTCTGAAAATACACAAAGTTTATCTCCTTAATGTATAGATGTAACCATCATGAAGGACATTAATGAAATCAGCATTCAAAGGGGCTTCTATTTAAATTGTTAACAATATACAGGATAACATCAACTCTCAGTAGGATTAATGACCAAGCTGATAAATTTGGACAATTTCGTGAGTTCATACATTTTACAGCTACTGTTTCTTTTAAGGGAAATATTAACTTACATCATTTGTTTGTTGTTTAACGCCTCACTCAGCAATAATATACCTGCTATATGATGGCAGACTGGACCCGACAATCCAGTGATCACCAGCACGAGCAAAATCTTTGCAATTTGGATACTATGATATGTGTCACATCGTTTGTATTTATCTTACCAAAGGCTAATTCTAAACGATTATCTCATACTGAAAACGAAAACTATGAGACAATGCAAACATAATGTCGTCAGCTTCTCAGAAAGGCGAATCATTTAAATAACGAAATACGAATTATTTTATCGAGAGTTCCAGGGTTTGAGAAGTTCAAGGTACAGTGCTGCATCTCTTTATTGCGGTATAGTTCAGCAAAAATATCGCTATAGTTATTGCAGACTTATACTTGAATTTGCGGAAATATTTAAGTGGTAGCTCTGTGGAATAATATAAGTTGTAAGTTATCGAAAATATTAAATAGGGTAAGTTTGCGAAATTATGAATGTAATCAGTTTGTAGAATTATATAGTTGAAAGTTTGCGGAAATACCATTTGGTAAGATAAGCAGAATTGTTAAAGTTGGAAGTTTGCGAAATTAGGAAATAGGCAGGTGTGAGGAATATGGAAATAGGTAAGTATGCGGAATTAGGAAATAGGTAGGTGTGCAGAATTAAGAAATAGGTAGGAGTGATATATAGGTAGAATTATGAATATGGTGAGTGCAGAATTAGGAAATTGGTAACTTTTAGTGTGATTGTGTCCATTACGAAATGCAGGTGTTGTCGAATTAACTGACGAAACTTACATATCGTGTTCGTCTTCCAGGTGGCAGCTTGTGTGATGTGCTCAGGGAGAGCCAGTGTTTGACCCGAAGTCAGACCGAGTTTGCAGGGGGAATAACTCCTGGAAGACTCCTAGCGTTTGTTACCGGATGTAGTAGGGAACCAGCTGGCGGGTTCGTGCCGAAACCCAGCATTGCGTTTAACTACAGCGCCAACTGGCAGCTGCCATCAGCCGCTACATGCAGTAACCAGATCCTGATGACGGTGCACTAGAACTCGCTTGAGTTCCATAGCTTTTGTCAAGCGATGGTGACGTCAATGATGAACGGAGAAAACTTTACAACCGCCTAGGTTTCTTGTTATCGTGTTTAGTTTTTCTTATGGAAAGCTAATTATTAGATTTCTTTGTGATAGATATTGCATGAATAGAGATTCCTAAACAAATGAACCGCCTCCGTGGTGTAGTGGTTAGAGCGTCCGCCCGGAGAGCGGAAGGATGCGGGTTCGATCCCCGGCCGCGTCATACCAAAAGACGTCAAAAATATGGTACTTGTTCGTCCCTGCCTGGCCCTCGGCATTAATGGGTACAACAAGGACTGGTCTGCTCGGAGTCAGTATAATGTGTCTGAGTGGGGTATTCATGTTTCACTGCGGCATGGCATCTCAGTGAGCTAGCACTATAAAACCAGCTTCAGTCTGGGCTAGTACAAGCAGCCGCACATACACATACACACGCATGCACGTCGTCATATGAGCGAAAAATATTCTCAAGCACGACGTTAAACCCAATTTCACCTCACCTCACCTATACAACTGACTCTCAGATACGGTTTACCACCACCTAGGTTTCTTGTTATCGTCTTTAGCTTTCTTATGGAAAACTAATTTATAAGATTTCTTTTTGATAGATTTTGCATGAATAGAGATTCCTATACAACTGACTCTCAGATACGGTTTATCTCAAGAGTTTCAAAACGCGAAACAACGTGTTGTGAGATAAATCATATCTTGCAGGCATGGGTACTGCGTTTCTCATACACCCTTAAATCAAATGGACATATATGTTGTCTTTTGTTATTATCACACTGGGACATAAATACTTGACACAGCGTCCATTTTACTACCCTACTTGTACAGTGGTTGTATGCCTCCACATGTTTTTACTAAAGCTATGCAGAGCGATAGGGTCATACCCCCATTTCACTGGTCTACGATCGGTCCGATTCAAATTTTTCCAAACGTCAAAATGTCAAAATGGACATATAAAAAGCAACATGGCCATACATTATTTTTTTGGTATTTTTTAATGCTATTAACATTTTTCCATGTTGTATTATTTGATACCAAGGTGTAAAAATGACAAAAGAAGTTATATCAGACAAAACTTGACGTTTATTACACATCAACAAATCATATTTTCATCAAATGACAAGACATATATATGTAGGTTCTTTCTTCATGTACATACACTTTTGTACTAAATATTACTACATGACATCCATGTAGATCAGTTAATATATAATATTTACATTTATGTCGAGAATTCTCTCAAGATAGATTATTCATTTATGTTCACTCTTGCCAAATATGTAATCGTTGAATATTAATTTATTATATTAAGAAGCATAATTTTGATGATTTTCAGCTTATAAGTTTAGCCCAAAAACATACCATTCTGCTTTTAATAGTGGGAATCTACCAGACTCACCATTTACCCCAAACTCAGGTGCACTTTTCCTGAGTGATACTAAATATTTGGGAAAGCGTAGATGAACATTTTCAAAGCAAGAAGTATTTTCAAAACCCCAGAGAGTACCATGACCTGAGCAATTACAATAAACACAGAGATTAACACTTAATTGATCAATTACGGCTTAATTAATTAACGATGCACTTCTGGATTCACATTTGAATTAAGGTTAAACAATGTATGTAATCACATGTTGATTAGTAACTAACGAGCCAATTAAAGGATAAGTGGTCATTTTTTATATACCTATGCATCTTACCTCCATCTTCACTCCTCCTGAAGTTTACCAGGCTCTATGGGATGGGAGTGTGGTGAAGAGCCCTCAGTAAAGGTGTCATGTTTTCAAAACACTACCCAATGATCATGGGGTTTTCAAACATCTCAAAGTACAGGACAAAAAAACATCTCAAAATATTAAATAAGTAACAATCTCAAAGTATCAATTAAGAAAGCATTTCAAGAACAATACTCATTAATATGAAAACAAAACATGATGTATATCCCCCTGGATGCCACAGGGACAAATATGTCCTTCCCCTTCAACCCTCAATTTGAAGTCCAATAAAAATAGAAATATCCCACGCACACAAACACACTTCACAGTTTCGAATTCTGCGGGAAATTTCCTGTTTCTTGATACCATCCACTATTATTTTAGACAAAGCACAAGTGCTGAAAATGACCTTTCAAAATAGCCTTCATCGAAAATGTCGCCAGTTTTGACACAGTATGAAATCGCGATTCACAGCGTTATTCGCTGTATGTTTTGAAATGTGAAAATCGGATAATTCCTGGGAGTACTGAATTTCAAAAATAACATATTCATGATCACTGATATCAGTTTTACATGAAATCGCTAATTATAATTCTGAAACGTTTCCGATGAATCTAGAATCGGTTGGGATGTTTTCGAAAATGCACTTACACGAACGCCGTAGAGCGCTTTCCGCCATATTGGATAGTGTTTACAAAATCACGTTTCGCGAAGGCCGGTATTGAGACGCCTATTCCATCACGTATATTTCATATTCAGCTTCGAAAAATGCATCACTGAATTCCCCATACATTTTAGAATCAAATTGCAACTGGTCTGTGTCACCAATACCAACTGTCTAGATAAAATGAGACGAAACATATTGGGTGTGAAAACGGACGCTGTGCTCGAAAGACTGCGCTGGTTCGAAATGTAAACAAATACAAATTCCGATTTTACACTGCGTAGCATTTTCTGAAATTTTCCAACATTCATCCGTCTATTCATAGCTTGCAATGGCTCAATACCTTTTGAATATGCATGGAAAGAGCATCGTAGTAAGAAATAGGAAATTATAAATAGATACAATGCAATGATTTGATAATTCATAAGAAATTGTCAAAATTTCCGTGCAGCGTGACGCCATGACTGACGCAAAATCACGCAGAACGACAACTGTAATTATCAGCATTTCTGGCTTTTTCTCTTTCTTACAGTGAAAACGATAGAAACACATAACAATACACAGTTAGTCAGAATCATTCTGATTCCTTACATCTCATATTTATGTACAAACGATCCCTGAATCAATGGAAGGGTCCTCGCAAAATTCTGTGTATCCTTGTCAGCAAAGCCGCCATTTTGTAAGAAATGGGTCATCGGTAGTGAGGTCATACGTCAACATTGTTGTACATATTAGGCAATTTCTTTGAGGTTAAGGTCGGTTGAACAAGAGTTAACACAATCGCCCAATCCTTCCGATTACACTGTCAGTATTATGATGTATATTTTGCGGATAGTTCAGATACAGATGAAACTGACCTCAGTATCTACATTTAGCCTTGTCCAATATCATATCATACGTGCATATAGGATTTACGGTGTTTTATTCTTTGAAAGTTTTTGATTGTTTGAATAATATTTACATAAGAAATTCACACATAGAGTGCAGTACACCATATTCTAAACCTTTGCACACTTAGTGTTAGAAGATCAAACGTAGCCATAAATGCAATTACTTTAGTTCCTATGATGTACAATATTCAATGCATTTGAACTAATATTGCAGTTTCACATGAACAGGTAGATGAACGGCGATTTGATTAAACCTTATAAGTAAAACTGATAATATTTAATGAAAATGATTTATGTATGTTATGAAATGTATATGCACACACATTTAAAGGAATTGTCTTGTTCATTGCACATTTTTGTGTCGTTTTATAGAGAAAACAATTATGTAAATTGATTGGCCAGGTGCGCGTTTGTCGGAAACGTTTTATGATTCACTATCATTGTTTTCGATAATATAATCAATTCATATTCGATTTAAAATCATTGTGATGACAGGATATCAAACTCTAACTATATTTATCAAAAATTGTATAAAAATGTATAAAGCATGTCATGTCTTAATTTGGACAAATCTTACATCCATATTCTAATATATAGTACGTACTAGTTCCATATATAAAAAGCTATCTTTTTTGCATGTTCCATTGCATACGTATGAAGAGAAATAGCTACATAATCATAAATAAATAAAATTCCTATCCTACACAAAATATTCTGGTGTTATTTTTCATTTACGTTAAATTGATGCCAAACAGGTGCGCGTGTTGCTCATGATAAGATACACAGTCAAACTGTCTAATTGTTGATATATTCAGGACACTATTTCAAATGGAAAAAAAGTCATTTTATGTTTTGTCTAAAGAGTGTTAATTCTGACAAAGAAGCCGAGACCTTTCACACAATTAATTCAAATAAGGTGAGATATATACTATTCAGCATACCAATGTCGTCACTTTCCGACGTCGCAAAATGCATAAAACAAGCAATGACGTCAACTAAAATGTTGTATTATTTTCAGCAATTTCAATACATTTGAAGATATGGCTAGTATTCTGGTAATAACGATGCAAAATAAGTCAAAATACATCTACACAAACAGGAGAATATCGGAATCTAAGAACTAACTATATCGGATAGGGCCATCCAAATCGCTATTACGCGCTTTCACATGTAGTACGTCGTCATCTTTTCTTATAAATTGTGAAACTATCAAAGCGTATCCGCTCACATTGGGGAACTTTGAATTGGGATAGTTTGGTTCACCGTGAACAAAAAATAACGAAAACATAGCGTCCGTATCCACAACAAATACTCTCCATGTGATCTGAGTTACATTGACCTAGTGTTAAGCATAACGGAGTTATGCCCCCATATCATTATACGTGTATGACCTCTCTGTCGTCGTTTGACGTCGTACAAGAAAATCCATTTTTGACATTTATTGCGAGTCATTTTTAATGTTGAGCGTATATGTCGTTCAGATATCAGGCTGTATTTTCTTCGCTCACACTTTCCGTAAAGATGCCAAAATAAAAAATTCGTAGCACAGTGCTTTTATCGGTGCGCGATAAAAAGCGGAAAAAGTTACTCTTTTTTAACGCATAACAAAAACTTGGACAACATTTAGCAAGGTCTTTTTTTCAAACCGCCGAGGTAGTTGCACTTATATTTATACCAACGGATAGGAAATTTAATATTCTACATTTCTGTGTAATATATTTTATAGCCGTACGTAGATCCAGGACCACGCGACCGCAATTCTCGCACAACGTTCACTTTTCAAACCGTATGAAAATGTGCGCCTGAAAAAAACATCGGCATCAAGGGGGATATGAGCATTTTGACGTTTTCTATAGCCATTTTAACTAGGGGTTGTGGCCGTTTTGACTTTTTTGTGTGGCCATTTTGACTAGGGTCAGTGTGGCCATTTTTGTTGTGTGCCCATTTTGACCTGTTCCCTTTGTTCCGATGCCCACACTCTACTATGCAGTACCACGTTCTGAAGTGATAGCTAGAACTATCGGCATCATCGTGGCAAAATGTTAAACATGTTTAATATTTTGCCACGATTATCAAGATGCCTCGCGATTTCGATCTGCGATCTCTCACGCTTTAAAAGATGAGTTACGATTTTCAAAAAAAATCCCCATCGTGGCCATCGTCGCCTTATCGTGGCGTAGTGTATAAACGCAGCAGTATATCGTAGTGTAAACGACAGTTAATCGTAGCTATCGGGATACATCGTGAGAAAGTCGTAGCAGAAATTTGAAGAGATCGGCTCCTTATCATAATATATTAGTGGGAGAACCTTATCTTAATAACTGTCATAGGAACCGTAAGTATACCGCAAGTTTAATGTATAAAATAGAAATATAAACAAAATTTCATCTCGCTGGCTTCCATCTTGTTTAGCTGCACAGCGTTGCCGCGCAGGTTTACTAACATCCAACTCTTGTCTAAGGCGGTGCACTTCCTTCGCCAGAGTAACACGCATAGCTTCCAACCTGAGACGTTTCATTTCTGTTTCTAATTCGGCACATTCCATTTCGAGGGCGTGTGTGCTCCGTTCCATGTCGTTGGCTGATGCAATGGCGGGCTACCAGACGACATGGTTTGCCGAATCTGCGGTGAGAGAATGTCAGAAGACGTCCGTGGAGAAGGTTTTAGCGACTCAAGGGCTTCCATCATCTTTAGTCCAGCTTTCTGGCGTTTCGGTTTCACGTCGGTTTGCTCTGCAACCTCTTTTGATGACATTTTCTATACAATTTATCACTGCTCCGTGATGTTGAAAGCCTGACGCCGTGCTGGCGCTGATGCTAATATAAGGGAGATAACTGCAGCGATACTGTTGTAGAGGCAAGGGACGTTACTCGTACCATACCGTAATCAAAATCTATTTTACTCTGTAAAATATGACATATAAACAAAATTTCCCCGATTACAGCTGATTCAGTCGTAGGTAGCGAATCGGGAGGGATCGGGACTTACACCAGCCATCGTGGTCCAGTGAAATGGGGGCATTACTTTGAGTTGCGTGAAAATCCACTTTATACATCGCAGTCACAGTTGTAGCAAGTTGGGATTCAGGCGTAAAAGATTTCAACCGCAGCACGACTAAAAGTAACTTAACTCTTTCCATGATATAACATAATAGGTGTTGGGGATACGATGCCAATTTTTATTCACATTGACACATAAAATAACAAACTTTTCATATAAATACATAAAATCCTCCTCTCTTAACACTAGTAAAAATCTATCAGTAAAACAGGTTGCCCAGGGAGGTGGGCGGGTGTCTTTACACGTCGACTGCAGCCGCGAGACTGACTCTTCGTCCCGTATGACGACGAGTCGCATGCCCGTACGCACGCCGCGCACGTGCAAGTTTGCGTGGCGGGGTGCCGTTTTCCCGATACTGGCGGTGAGGCGCCCGTCTGTCCATGACCTGGAGTTAAACTTTAATAATATAAATTATTACCCCTTAACTCTTTCCATGATATAACATAATAGGTGTTGGGGATACGATGCCAATTTTTATTCACATTGACACATAAAATAACAAACTTTTCATATAAATACATAAAATCCTCCAAACCCCCAACACCTATTCTGCACATGATGCTGCTATTATCATATCTTTTGAAAGTTTATCATGGGTTACTCCATCTACAGAAACGTATCTTTCGTAAGCGTTTGATTTCCAGTCTCCATGGAGTTTAATGAGCATGGGTGACACGCCTATCTTGTAAGCGAAGGTACACCCCCCTCGCCTGAACGAATGGCCACTGTAGCTATCTGCCGGGTACCCACAGGCCCCCAGCACTTTCTTTAGTGCTGTAATAAAGGCGGTATACGTTAGACCACAGATCTTACCATCACACATGAAAGAAAACAGATGATTTGTAGGCGGTATCTTGCCTTGGATCTCACGCAGTGACCTGAGCGCTGTAACGGGGCACAAAGGGAACCCTTCAGACTGGCCAGTGGCAGTCGTAACACCCTCTGTCGAACTGAATAGTCTTAGAATGTCGAATGGTCACATAGGCAGTAGCATCATTAACAATTACATCACGAACACACAATTGGCGATCAGGAGACTTACTTTGTTTACCAGGTAACAGTGTAGACTTTCTCATGAAGGTGAAGAAAGCCACCAAACATGCACTCCAAAATGCGATGTTAAATGGGATAGATAAATCGAGTTTAGATCTGATTTGTCGCAGAATGGTTGGCGTGATAGGTAATTTCTGTGCCGGTGGCTTGCCTTTAATACGCATGACACCCCTTCTAACTAGACTTAACGTCCATGCAGTGAGGGGGTTGTCAAAGCCAGAGTTGAGATGTAGTAGTCTGATGACGTTGAGGTATCCGGGTATACTGTTAGCGTTGAGAGAGCGCGCTAGGAAGGCTATGTACCGGCCTATAGTCAAAGTAGAAGCTGGAAGTGGTGTAAGACTGAAATATACGCAGAACCTGAGATAACATCGTATCATCGCAGAGTAGGTTTTCTTAGTCGTGTATGCATAGGCCGCCTGCTTGTATGATGTCAGCTCGGCGTCTAACCGACACAGATCTGCTACCACTGGGCCTGCAAAAACGTCATAGAACTGAGAGTCATATGGTTTAACAAATTCATGTCATAACCAGCATTTTGTAACCATGACATATTGTCTTTTCTGTGGAGCCGAGAGATTTTGTCACTGATTGTGTTCCTCACACCCGGAATGTGTCTAGAGGTTAAGTGAAAGCCGTAGGATGCAGCTAGCCAAAATAAATGCCTTACTATCTTCATTGCTGCTGGGTTATGTGAGGTACCTTTGTTAATAGCGTACATAGTTGCCGAGTTATCGGTATAAATAATCACATGTTTCCCGCTCCATGCCGCCGCCCATCTCCTCGCCGCCACGCCAACGATCGCAAGTTCCTTGATGTTGATATGTTCATTACACAAGCATACCATGTCAGAACGCCACGCTATATAAACCCAATCACGATTGTAAATGCCGCCGCCGCCAGTGTCGCACGCATCTGTCGCAAACTCCTCGTAGGATATTGGTTCGCCTTGGATTACAAAGGTAGTACCATTACACGTATGACGACGAGTCGCATGCCCGTACGCACGCCGCGCACGTGCAAGCTTACGTGGCGGGGTGCCGTTTTCCCGATACTGGCGGTGAGGCGCCCGTCTGTCCATGACCTGGAGTTAAACTTTAATAATATAAATTATTACCCCGAAAATGGTGCTTCGCAATTTGACCATAAGTCATCACTATGTAGTAGCCAATCACAGACCCGGATCCCATCTCATACATGTGTTTGATACAAGTCATCTTTCATAGTTTTTTCATCCACAGAATCAGGGACCTTCTCCTACTTTGTATACTGTTAGTCGTACTGTGTGCACCGCTATCCCTTCTTTGTACAGCACTATCACTTCTTGGTACACCACTATCCCTTCTTGGTACACCACTATCCCTTCTTGGTACACCACTATCCCTTCTTGGTACACCACTATCTCTTCTTGGTACACCACTATCTCTTCTTGGTACACCACTATCTCTTCTTGGTACACCACTATCCCTTCTTGGTACACCACTATCCCTTTTTGGTACACCACTATCTCTTCTTGGTACACCACTATCCCTTCTTGGTACACCACTTTCTCTTCTTGGTACACCACTATCCCTTCTTGGTACACCACTATCCCTTCTTGGTACACCGCTATCCCTTCTGGGTACACCACTATCTCTTCTTGGTACACCACTATCCCTTCTTGGTACACCACTATCCCTTCTTGGAACACCACTTTCCCTACATTGTACACCACTTTCCCTTCTTGGTACACCACTATCCCTTCTTGGTACACCACTATCCCTTCTTGGTACACCACTATCCCTTCTTGGAACACCACTTTCCCTACATTGTACACCACTTTCCCTTCTTGGTACACCACTATCCCTTCTTGGTACACCACTATCCCTTCTTGGTACACCACAATCCCTTCTTGGTACACCACTATCCCTACATTGTACACCACTATCCCTTCTCGGTTCACCACTATCCCTTCTTGGTACACAAACATCCCAACTTTGTACTCCAATATTCCAACACGTCCAATCCCGGAACCATTGTCCTTTGTCCTTTTAAAGACCAGACCATGGATATAGTTTAATCTCTATCGTCAGAGATTCAAGACTCTTGTTGAAGCTGAAAGCAAATATCAGCAGAATCTGACTGCAAAAACAATGTATGAAATGTTGCACTTCATCGATAACAGCCATGACAAGTTTTGGGATAAGCTATTTGTGAAGGAACTAAACTTGGACACAAAATGTGCTCCTAAGCTGACGCGTTTCCTTATGCTCATGCATATGTATTTTCCTCCAGTCTTAGGTGGTATATATTGGTCTCGCCGAATCATACAAACGCTTTAAGCAGAGACTTATGATCAGGATATGTTTTGTTTTTCTAGTTAGTTTTTGTATCTCAATATCTTTGTTCTTAATATTTTTACCTTGTTTTGACAGTTATTCAATACTCAAACTGAATGTAGATACTGTATACATATTATATCGCCTTGAAACTGCCAGAGAGAGGGAGCTGAAGTATATATCCTTGTTTCTCATTTGGATGTTATATTTTGTTCTGATAATTAGATTTTTGTTCCGCGAGACCAACAACAACGTTTGTTAGGTTATCCTGGATGATATTTCTAACTGACTGTTCAAACGAGGTTCAATGGCATCATTGTTTTGTTGGTATGCAAGTTGGATTAAATCCAGTATGATGTTATTTGAATTTGTTCTGTGTTTTACTTTGCATGAATCTTTCTCAGAAAAAAGTGTCTCGTACTGATACCCACACTGTATATGACAGGCCAAGTTGCCGTAGTGAAGGAGACATACCTCGGAGTAATATGATGACTTGTAATAATCAGGGCCCTTATTCTCGAAACCTTCGTAGCCCTAAGAATTCTTAACTTTGATTTTAGCCAATGTGTTAAGAATGGGCTTAAGAAGTTCGTAGCTAGCCTCTTCTGTATCTCTCTCTCTCTGATCTCTCTCTCTCTCTCTCTCTCTCTCTCTCTCTCTCTCTCTCTCTCTCTCTCTCTCTCTCTCTCTCTCTCTCTCTCTCTCTCTCTCTCTCTCTCTCCGTATGTAGTCATGTCACCATAAGAGGGGGGAGAAAGTGACACCCCCTGGCTGATTCCAACTTTGATGATAAAGCACAATGGTACTATGGCAGTATTCGCTAAGAGCTGAACAGATATGATTGTCTAAATCCTGCACTAAACTTCATTTAAGATGAGTGTTTTCAAAAACACTTCATCACAATTTTCTCGTACATTAAAACGACAGGTATTCCATTGTGATTTTCTCATTCTGTGAAGGCCGCAACGCACGATCAGTATTTCTAAGTTCTAAGAAAAGCCCTACTTTCGTTTCCTGTTCCTGGTACCGGCTTCATACAAACAAGTGGGCTTTATGTACAACCTGACGCTTATTGCCTTACCGTGTGTCTCAGATACAGGAGTCGGACCTGCAGACCTTGAACCTGCAGTGGGCGCGGCTAATATCACCACGTGACACCAGTTCCTGTCGCACTGCAGGGTCTCATTGGAACGCTTAAGTGTATCGAAGTTCCACCGACTGGTGATCACAGCATACAACAACGTTGTATACGTCGCGCTGCGGTGTATACTTCAAACACCACTGGCATTATCTAGCCAGAGGGAGCGAAGGTTTGTGATCTACCTTTACAATGAGAAACGGTGCATGAGCTAACCGCCATTGCTTGATTTCACGTTTGGTTTTGGGTTTTGTTTGTTTGTCGTTTAACGTCGCGCATTGGAGTTACACCGCGGCGCACATTCGTCACCGCTCGCCCCTTTCCGTAACGAACGTGCGGCGCAATGTCAATACCGTAGGACACCGACGCTTACAAGCATAGGACATGTGTCGACCAAGTCAGCGAGTCTGACCACCCGATCCTGTTAGTCGTCTCTTACGACAAGCATGGGTTACTGAAGAGATAACCCCCATTACCCCTACATGACACTCCCCCTACATTTTATAACAACATAGTTTTCGGTCTGTTACACTGTTAACCCCCTGCCTGTTACCTATTCCATACAATGGACTTATCCACTTAAGAGACATAACAACACACAGCTATAAGGCTGAGAAAATGATTTTAATGAAGGTTGATATCATCATTTGTCATCATCAGGGTGACAATAATTTGTCAATATGATTAGGTGATGAACATTATACAATTATAGACTCGCAAGCTCGGTCGATATTGCTTTACTCAGGTCAAGAAAAACCGATATCGACCTCTACAAGAGTCTATAATTGTTTTATTATATAATGAAAGAGAAACGGGTTTTAACATAAACTTTTAATGCACACACTGTGCCAACTATCCGAGTGATCTGATTGGCTGAAAAGCGGGGGAAGCCCCTTCGTACGGGATTCCTTGTCTATTTTTAGTAACCCAAGTCAATATCGTAATTTATCAGAAAACTCAAGTCAATATCGTGTTTTGTAGTCAATCATGTGACGTTCTTTTGACCAATCGTGGTACAGGAAAAAATACTACCTATATACAATTAATTGGTAACATTCAATGTACATAGTACAGTGTTGATACCCATAGTACAGTGTTGATACCCATAGTACAGTGTTGATACCCATAGCACAGTGTTGACACTAAACCCCTTTAAATAGAAATACGAGTTTTGTCTTAATTCCGTGTATTTATTGCATGTAAAGAGATAATGCACAGCATTTTCGACTGGATGGCCACATGAGCACGAGGGGCTGTCGATGATGTCTATCAAGCCTATCAGCATTCAAATCAAATCAGTTTAGATCAAAAATAATAGTTTTGTTATATTGTCTTAATATCGAGTTTTTGAATCGGGATAAAGTATCAATATTTTGAATTTCAGAACTTAGGGAATTCCATAGTTTTATTGTATCCGGTAGAAATGATCTGGCATATGTCGTCGGTAAGATGAAAGACTTGTAGATAATTTCTAAACGTTTACGCGATAATCGATATTTCAAACTTCTTGAGCATTTAATCAGTGGGCTAACTTTCTTTTCATTGAGTTTATGTGAATATCCCAGTAACAGTTATTTTGAAGAGTCAAGCCTAGATGCTTATGATTATCTACGTCGTGATTATCACACCGTTCATTGTAAGATCAGGTTTAATGCTTCTATTTTTTTTTCTACTGAACTGTATTGATTTTGTTTTGTTAGGATTGAATGAAACCTTCCATTCTTTGGCCAAATTTGAAATTCTTAATAAGTCATTATTTAAACAGTCTGCAGCTATGTCAGGATCATCAATTATAACGTATAGAGACGTGTCGTCTAATATTACTAGCAATATCATCTACAATATCATTAATATACATTATGAACATTAGGGGTCCTAAGACTGGGGTCTCAATATTACTGTGTATCTTTCATCATGGCACTAAAACAACTTAATTTCAACATTTAACAACCTACACACTATCCAATTTGTAAAATTGTTCTACTCACTAGAGGTTTATCTTTCATCATGAAACTAAAACAACTTTTAGCTAATCCCAAATTTCCTTGACACAAGACACTAAACAACAGATTAATCCCTTCATTGATCTCATCTGTATACTCTATGCACTAATCCCTCCCTTGATCTCATCTGTATACCCTATGCACTAACCCCTTCCTTGATCTCATCTGTATATTCTATGCACTAACCCCTCCCTTGATCTAATCTGTATACTCTATGCACTAACCCCTCCCTTGATCTCATCTGTATACTCTATGCACTAATCCCTCCCTTGATCTCATCTGTATACTCTATGCACTAACCCCTCCCTTGATCTCATCTGTATGCTCTATGCACTAACTCCCTCCCCTTGATCTCATCTGTATACTCTATGCACTAACCCTCCCTTGATCTCATCTGTATACTCTATGCACTAACCCCTCCCTTGATCTCATCTGTATACTCCTATGCACTAACCCCTCCCTTGATCTCATCTGTATATTCTATGCACTAACCCCTCCCTTGATCTAATCTGTATACTCTATGCACTAACCCCTCCCTTGATCTCATCTGTATACTCTATGCACTAATCCCTCCCTTGATCTCATCTGTATACTCTATGCACTAACCCCTCCCTTGATCTCATCTATATACTCTATGCACTAACCCTCTTGATGTATACTCTATGCACTAACCCCCTCCCTTGATCTCATCTGTATACTCTATGCACTCCCCCTCCCTCTGATCTCATCTGTAGCCCTCCTATGCACTAACTCCCTCCCTTGATCTCATCTGTATACTCTATGCACTAACCCCTCCTTGATCTCATCTGTATACTCTATGCACTAACCCCTCCCTTGATCTCATCTGTATACTCTATGCACTAACCCTCCCTTGATCTCATCTGTATACTCTATGCACTAACCCCTCCCTTGATCTCATCTGTATACTCTATGCACTAACCCCTCCCTTGATCTCATCTGTATACTCTATGCACTAACCCCTCCCTTGATCTCATCTGTATACTCTATGCACTAACCCCTCCCTTGATCTCATCTGTATACTCTATGCACTAACCCCTCCCTTGATCTCATCTGTATGCTCTATGCACTAACCCTCCCTTGATCTCATCTGTATACTCTCTATGCTTGATCTAATACTCTATGCACCTCTCCTTGATCTCATCTGTATACTCTATGCACTAACCCTCCCTTGATCTCATCTGTATACTCTATGCACTAACCCCTCCCTTGATCTCATCTGTATACTCTATGCACTAACCCTCCTTGATCTCATCTGTATCTATGCACTAACCCCTCCCTTGATCTCATCTGTATACTCTATGCACTAACCCTCCTTGATCTCATCTGTATACTCTATGCACTAACCCCTCCTTGATCTCATCTGTATACTCTATGCACTAACCCTCCCTTGATCTCATCTGTATACTCTATGCACTAACCCCTCCATTGATCTCATCTGTATACTCTATGCACTAACCCTCCCTTGATCTCATCTGTATACTCTATGCACTAGGGATGGCCTAAAAGTCGGGCCGGGCCGGGCCAAGGCGGGCCAAATCTATTATTGGCTAATAAACCCATTAACGAAAACCATGCCTACAATTAATCAATGCAACATACACTCATGATAATAATGATCAATCGGAAGCCACAAACGCGTACCATAATAACTTTATTACGAGTAAATCGGCTAAAATCCAGGAAGACGAGAAGCCTGTGAACTGGCTGACCGAGGTTACGTCTAAAAGTGGAATCGTTAAACGAAACGGGATTTAAAACGTATAAATACTTCAGCCAATTCCGATACACATTTCCGTCGGCCCGAAAATGTTTTTACATCTATATCCAATCACATACCACCCCATAAATTCACTATTCATCGTATTTAAAGCATGCCCACATTTAAATGATACGATCTCTTCCCCACACTCTCAACATTATCTCGGCCACAATTTTCCGCCCGGCTTGGCTCGAGCCGTCAAAAGCAACTTAGCCCTTGTCTCTCATTTTCAAACGTAACACACGTATCTTGAATTGTGTTTAAATTCCATAGACTGGTATTATATCTACCTAAATATCGCTTTGTAATGTTATAAAATGCAACATGTAAAGATAACTGCTCCGTTAAAGTGAAGCCCTTTGTCTCTCATTTTTCAATATAGCCTCAATCAAAAGTGTTTAGTCTCTGTTCAGCCCGACTTGGACACTGTATCACAAGTGTTCGGAACGCCTTGGCCCGGGCTCTCAAAAACAACTTAAACCCCTCAGAGGTATTCTGGTTTGTGTTTAAATCCATAGATTGGTATCATATCTACCTAAATATCAATGTGCCATGTTACAAAATGCCACATGTAAAGATAACTGGTTCGTTAAAGTGAAGCCCTTTTCTCTCTCCATTCACAATATAGCCTCAATCAAAAGTGTTTAGTCGCTGTTCAGCCCGACTTGGTCCGTGCTGTCAAAAACACCTTAAACCTCACACATGAATCCTGATTTCAGTCTATATCTCTAGAATACAGTTATATCTACCTAAGTACGTCTTTATAGAGTCTCAAAGCGTAGTATTTGAAGCAAACACCTTGCTTAAAGTGAAGCCCTATTTTCTATACATTTTCAACAACCACACAGTATCACAGTCATGCTTTCGGTCCGGCTTGGCCCGGGCTCTCAAAAACAACTTAAACCCTACACATATGTCCTGATTTGTGTTTGAATCCATAGATTAGTATTATATCTACCTAAATATCACTTCACAGAGTCTCAAAGCGTACTATTTGAAGCAAACACCTGGCTCAAAGTGAAGCCCTATTTTCTATACATTCTCAACAAAGACAGAGTATCACAAGCTTTCGGTCCGGCTTGGCCCGGGCTCTCAAACGCACCTTATACCTCAGAGATGTATCTTGAAATGTGTTTAAATCCATAGATTGGTATTATGTCTACCTAAATATCACAGTGTAATCTTATCAAATGCAACATGTAAAGATAAGATCATTTGAAAATAGGCTGCTACTGCCCAGCTCAAACAAGAACATCCTGTATTCTGAACCACTAAAAAAAACCCAGCCTGCCATCTGTATTTGTACTAGTATATATATATGTAATAGAACAAATGTCTCATTTTTAGCATTTCTAAGTTAGTCAGTGATTACATGCCCATCTGTGATAAACGTTATGAAGAAACGTTGGAGTAATCAATAACACTGAGGGCCCCTGAACGGTAATTAAGGGCAACAATGGAGTATGTTAATTGAATCACAACACCTAGCTGATTGCAATTTGACAAGGGGCAATTAAGCAAGCAGGTTGCAGGTGAAATTAACAGGTGTATTAATTTCATTAGCCTGCACAGAGCCGGATTGAACACTGGGCTTCACTTTAAGCAACGTGTTAGATTCAAATACATGTACAAAGCTTTGAGCCTCAATAAAGAGGTATTTAGGTAGATATAATACCAATCTATTGCTTGAAACACATTTCAAGATGCATCTGTGAGGTTTAAGGTGCGTTTGAGAGCGCGGGCCAAGCCGGACCGAAAGCTTGTGATACTGTTATAGTGACTAATTCAGGACATTTATAACCTCCATTGGTAATCCCCCTTGGCCGTGTCTGCCATCACATCAACTGGTCAAGGAAGTACTATTGTTTTTCTGTCTGTCCATTGATGAGTCGTCGCCTGACCATTGTTGTCAAAAACTGTATATATATATACACTAGGTATGCTCACATGTAGACAGTGAATGAGGACAGCGAATTGACAGTCTGTTGGGACGACCACGAGCAGGATAATGCCGCTCGTTGGAAACGCCCTGTGGTTGAGCAGGTACTCCACTTACCACATGTATGTCTTGTGCATTTGTTTGACATGTAACTGAAGAAGTTTGAACTCAACTATGCCTTCGTCTTCATCAACGCACACAAATTGGTGGAGAATCCGGGTAGAGTAACTTTTTAGCTTACTCCCGATCTTGAAAACCTCTCAATGTGCCTACCATTAACATGATGTATCAAGGATGATTCCCCAAGTTCTACATCTACTTGAAGAGATTACAAGCGTCTTGATCAACATGGACCCTCAACGCCGCCATCTTGAATGGAGCATCATACAGCAAATACTGTGTCTTTGTTGAGAATGTATAGAAAATAGGACTTCACTTTAAGCAACGTGTTTGCTTCAAATACAACGCTTTGAGACTCTATAAAGACGTTTTTAGGTAGATATAATACGAATTTATGGATATAAACACATTTCAAGATACATGTCTGAGGTTAAGGTTGTTTTTGACAGCACGGGCCAAGTCGGGCTGAACAGAGACTAAACACTTTTGATTGAGGCTACATTGTGAATGGGGAGAGAAAAGGGCTTCACTTTAACGGAGCAGTTATTTTTACATGTGGCATTTTGTAACATCACACGGTGATATTTAGGTAGATATTATACTAATCTATGTAATTAAACACAAATCAGGACATATGTGTTCGATTTAAGTTGTTTTTGAGAGCCCGGGCCAACCGGACCGAACGCTTGTGATACAGTGTCTTTGTTGATAATATGTAGAAAAGATAGCTTCACTTTCAGCAACGTTTTTGCTTCAAATACAACGCTTTGAGACTCTGTGAAGTGATATGTACGTAGAAATAATACTAATCGATGGATATAAACACATTTCAAGATACATGTGTGAGGTTAAGGTTGTTTTTGACAGCACGGACCAAGTCGGGCTGAACAGAGACTAAACACTTTTGATTGAGGCTATATTGTGAATGGAGAGATGAAAGGGCTTCACTTTAACGAACCAGTTATCTTTACAAGTGGCATTGTGTAACATCACGCATTGATATTTAGGTAGATTTAATACTAATCTATGGATTTAAACACAAATCAGGATACATGTGAGGGGGTTAAGTTGTTTTTGAGAGTCCAGGCCAACCGGACCGGACGCTTTTATACAGTGTCCTTGTTGAGAATATGTAGAAAAGAGAGGTTCACCTTCAGCAAGGTATTTGCTTCAAATACTACGCTTTGAGACTCTGTGAAGTAATATTTAGGTAGATATAATACTAATCTATGTGTTAAAACACAAATCAGGATATATGTGTCAGGTTTAAGTTGGTTTGGAGAGCCCGGGCCAAGCAGGGGTGAACAGAGACTAAACACTTTTGATTGAGACTATATTGTGAATGGAGAGAGGAAAGGGCTTCACTTTAACGAACCAGTTATCTTTACATGTGGCATTTTGTAACATCACACGGTGATATTTAGGTAGATATAATACTAATCTATGGAATTAAACACAAATCAGGACATATGTGTGGGGTTTAAGTTGTTTTTGAGAGCCCGGGCCAAGCCGGACCGAAAGCATGACTGTGATACTGTGTGGTTGTTGAGAATGTATAGAAAATAGGGCTACACTTTCAGCAACGTGTTTGCTTCCAATACAACCCTTTGAGACTCTATAAAGACGTACTTTGTTAGATATAACTCTATTCTAGAGATATAGACAGAAATCAAGATTCATGTGTGAGGTTTAAGGTGTTTTTGACAGCACGGGCCATGTCTGGGTGAACGGTTAGCAGACAATAAGCTCACTGGGATAAAAAGCCCTCGGACAAAAAAACCCTAGGCTAAATGTCCCCAGGACAAAAAGCCCTTGCAAATTTCAACCCATAGGATAAAACACCCTCGGTGTATATTTTGAGTTGACAGGTGATAACATGATGTTTTCTAAGCAATTCCTCCCACTGCTGACAGTTGTTACAGGCTCCTCAGTGACGATGTTGTCATTTTAACAATGGAATGAAGTCTGCTTAATGTTGTTTCAGAGAACTGGCTTAAATTGGTAACTTCCTCTTATGTTTGATTTCGTTGGGCAGGTACTCATTGTGGTATGTCAATGAACATGGTGTTTATTAAGATGGTCTATTAAGATGGTCAGCGCTATTATTATTTAAATAAATTGCTGATTTCCTGCTACCTTCTTTAAAGTTTGGAATCCAGCGGCCGGCTATTGGTGACGGTGATCCCAACATTCGCTTTTGACTGGTATTGGACACAATATTACACTGGTAAAGGACACAATATTAGACTGGTATAGGACACAATATTAGACTGGTATAGGACACAATATTAGACTGGTATTGGACACAATATTAGACTGGTATTGGACACAATATTAGACTGGTATGAACTGTAGCACAAGTATCAACTGCACAACTGCATTATGTGCTTGGTGATTTACATTTGTGAAGTATGTGCTAGAAATTTACGACTATGAATATGATCGCTCATATTGCCAAGTCATATAAACATAATATAGTGTTAGACGACGTACCTTTGTATCATTTAATGTCAATAATACACTTTTGCCATTCTGAAGTTCATTGTTGTCCATATCGGACGACAGGCAGCCATTGTGCACAACTTGGTGACGTCATATGTTTACGTGGTATTTCCTTCAGATCATTACGGGCGCACAGCACATGTCACAATCTTACGCATTGTCAACAGCCAATCCGGGACTGTCAATGTAGGTTTACAGTAATATCGAAGTTGTTAAATTGTAATACAGTAAACGATTTTGTAGAATCAATAGACACAATAGTCACATTTCTTCAGCATTAATAGACATAAAGTTGCATTAGTTTTTAATAGTATGAATTTTAATTGATGAAAGTCTGAACATATTTTGCTCAGAGCTGTGCCGATCAACTGATGAACGTAGACAATCGATAGGTGGCGCGATTTGGCGAGTGGCTCGTGAGAAATTATGTCATTAGAAAATACCACGGAAACGTAGGTACCACGGAATCATATGACGGCATGGTTACATATGCTATTTAATGTTATACATGTATTATATTGTATTCATGTGGGAATGAAAAAAAAGATTTGTTGGTATTCTATTACATCTCTTCATTGAGGACCTTTTGTCCTACCCATTGAGGGCTTTTTGTCATGGGGGCATTTAGCCTAGGGGTGTTTTGTCTGAGGATGTTATGTCCTTGTGGGCCTATTGTCCTACCACCGGCCGAACAGAGATTAAACACTTTTGATTCAGACTATATTGTGAATGGAGAGACAAAAGGGCTAACTTTAACGAACCAGTTTTCTTTACATGTGGCATTTTGTAACATCACACATTGATATTTAAGTAGATATAATACTAATCTATGGATTTAAACGCAAATCAGGATACATGTGAGGGGGTTAAGTTGTTTTTGAGAGCCCGGACCAAGTCGGGCCGAACAGCGACTAAACACTTTTGATTGAGGCTATGTTGTGAATGGAGAGAGAAAAGGGCTAACTTTAACGAAGCAGTTATCTTTACATGTGGCATTTTGTACCATCACTCGGTGATATTTAGGTAGATATAATGCTAATCTATGGAATTAAACACAAATCCGGACATATGTGTGGGGTTTAAGGTGCGCGAGAGAGCCAGGGCCAAGCCGGACCGAAAGCATGACTGTGATACTGTGTGGTTGTTGAGAATGTATAGAAAATAGGGCTTCACTTTAAGCAAGGTGTTGCTTCAAATGCAACGCTTTGAGACTCTATAAAAACGTACTTAGGTAGTTATACCGGTAACTCTATTCTAGAGATATAGACAGCAATCAGGATACATGTGTGAGGTTTAAGGTGTTTTTGACAGCACGGACCAAGTCGGGCTGAACAGAGACTAAACACTTTTGATTGCGGATTATGTTTTCCGAATACTTTATTTTCCTAAATCGTTGGGAATGGAGAGAGAATGGGGCTTCACTTTTACTTTACTTGATGAAGTGGTATTTAGGTAGATATAATACCATTTTGCGTTTCATGTGTATTAGTAAATATAAGCATATGCATACGCACTGGCTATCTGATTTGGGCTGGTATTATTTACAATGAAAACACATAAGAATTTTTGTGTTTGTGAATGCATACTTTGTTTGATCCTTTATAACATATTTCAAAATTTTGTGATTTCAAACATTTCATTTAATATACATAATCATGTCATATTTGCCCATTGACACTCGCCGATATCCACGTCTCTTTAACATAAACATCCTGTGCTGATTCAGCCTGAGACAATAAAGGTTAATTAGGGAACCCCAATATCTTAATTAAGGAAAGAAAAGCAGTCAAACCACTGTCACTTCCTGCTCAGGACCCCCGGATGTCACGAGCTAAGAGAAGTAAGCAACCTTCCCCCATAGACATATCAAGGAAAACACATAACAACAAGACGGTGTCTTTTCTACGGTAATCTCGGTATGTAGTCATTGGTGTTGTGTGGGTTTTTTCACCACTAACTATACATTTTCAATCAAACTATGCATTTGTGAAGGCAGGAAGTGTATCGACCCAAATGTGCAGGTTTCGTTTTAATATTCTGCAATCCATTTTTAGTATTACCCGGTGGCCCGGCCCGGCCCGGCCCGACTTTTCTTGTCCCGACTTTTAGGCCATCCCTCTGCTTTGCCTGGTCCATACAGGCTGATATACGTTTCGTGTTATATTGCTTCTTGAGACATGAAGCATCAGTCACTCATTCAGAACCCGCTCACACTCGCTCACTGGCTCTCACCACCACCACCACCCCATCCACTCCAGCACCCTCTTGCCTGTCACGTCGAGTTGAGGGTCCGTGGTTCTAACCACTGGCCGCGCGATATTCACTCACTCACTCACCGAGTCTCGACTATACAATCCAGTGATTCATATCATGGGCCTCGACAGACACTCACTCACTCACTCTGTCAATATGGTATTGTACGAATCATGTGTAGTATGAATGTGTGATTGAAAGGATTTGGTTTTTTGTATGTGTAATATTGTAAACTCGCTGATCCATGTTATTTATTGTACTGCTCAAAGAAATATATTGAATCCATTTAACTAATTTGTCCTAATATCCACCTTACACAATACCTAACACTGTGTAAACCTACATTAATTTACAACGATATACATGTACTAAACAGAAGCCTGAGGGGAACAGGATCTCTGAAATAGCCATTGTTTATGTTAAAAAAACGAAATATGGTAGAGGGCAAGGGTGAAGTACTTTATTCTTTATGAGACTTCGAGGGACATTTAACTCCAGTATCTGACCTACTCCTAAAGTGGCTTGCCGCTTCATCCAGAACATCACGTCATTCCGCCCGTCACTGTACAACTTGACTGTCACATATCAAATTACAGAGCTGCATTGTGTGCACCACCAAGGCGTTCGTCCATTGTGTAATGCCCTGACATGAAAACCCTGAAAAGTTGCTGAATCATACTATCTCCATTTTCTCGGACCAATATTACATTGCATGTATATAGCCTTGTGGTTAAAGCGTTCGCTCGTCACGCCGAAAGCTTAGGTTCGATTCCCAGATGAGTATAATGTGTAAAGCCTATATCTGGCGCCCGGACGTGATATTGGTGGAAGCTGAAAAACGGGGTTTATTTTCACTTTTCACGTACTCGTTAATGTTTACTACTCTTCTAAACAGTTTACATCCACTTCGGAGATATCGAATCTATGTTTGAGACTGAAACTGAAAACTCATTTGGTTCACTTCCTTACTGAACAGGGGGCGGTGGGGTAGCCTAGTGGTTAAAGCGTTGGTTCGTCACGCCGAAGACCCGGGTTCGAATCCCCACATGGGTACAATGTGTGAAGCCCATTTCTGGTGTCCCCCGCAGTGATATTGCTGGAATATTGCTAAAAGCGGCGTAAAACCAAACTCAGTCAGTCAGCCTTAGTGAACACATAATTTGTGTGAGATCATTATCACTGCACATTATCTTATAATGTACCTAATGATCTAGCTGCTTATTCACTCACATTGTATTTCCCAAAGAGGAGCCTATTACCCATGCTGATGACGTCATAGATCATTAATTTGCCCATCTGTATTGCAACAATTTATCAAAATAAGTGGGTTTTGCGGTATTCCAGTTATATCGCGGTGTGTCGGCCTAATGATCGACAAAACCGATCAACATAATTAGTAGATAAACGTACTGTGTTGGGAAATTAGATTAATGTTAGGCAGAATTGATAGTCTCTAAATTTCATTTGGAACCGAACGCGTAGCGTGAGGTTTCAAATGTCGGATAACACACCTGAGATATTTACACCCCTTGTTGAAACCCTCGAGCGCGGGTACGGTGCTGATAAACCTTGAAAAGTAATAGATAAATTTACAGTTTAAGTATTTTACTTTCAGTGTACCGTAGAGAGTACCGACCAACATGACTGAGATCTGTCCCCACTGTGGAGTGGGGTTCAAGCGTCTGGCATCTCACGAGTGGAGGTGCAAGGAAAAGAAAACATCATCCAGCCTCAAGTCTGGTTCCTCATTCAGTTCCAGCACACCCTCATCATCAGTGGTTGGCAGTTCGGGAACTGGGCGACATAACACTCCACAAGCAGGTAACAGTTCGGGAACTGGGCGACATAACACTCCACCAGCAGGTAACAGTTCGGGAACTGGGCGACATAACACTCCACCAGCAGGTAACAGTTCGGGAACTGGGCGACATAACACACCATCAGCAGGTAACAGTTCAGGAGCTGGGCGACATAGCACTCCATCAGCAGGTAACATTACCGGTGCCTGGCGGCCTACCGCACCATCGGCGGATAAGAGTTCAGGCACCCGGGGACACCCCAAACCATCAGATACATCAGGGAAAAGTACAGCAGGGCGATCCAGTGTATCGGACAGTGGTAGAAGACACAGCGACCCCAAACCAGCTGAAATAGTGGTCAAGATATGTCCTGACTGTGGCGCCAACTACAGACACAAACATGAAGTCTGCCATTCTCGTGGGTCGGGGAAGCGGGAAGATAAAGCTGCCTATGACGTGAAGGAAGTGTGCCCTGACTGTGGCCGGTCGTATAAATACAGCCACACGGTGTGTCGAGGGAGACAGAAGTCAAGTCCTGTCAGACATCACCGACTGATGATTCCAAATCGGCCAAGTGATCCAACCAATCAACAATCAACACGTCACAACCATACGTCAAGACTAGGACAGTAAGTAATTGTTTTGTGTTTGTAATATACTGAAACCACAAGCAAGTATTGTGGTATGGCTGAATGTTTGAGACGTTTAACATATCACAAACCTGAAAAATATATTCGTATGTACCCACGAGAAATGGCACTTCCTTCTTTTGGATGAAACAGTAAATATCGTACTAGTATTTATTACATCGTGGTAGATGTTCCTCATCTTTCTATATTCGATAATATTATTTCTGAATATAGAAAATAAGTAAATATTTTGGCAATTCAAATAGGCAAATTACAGTTCATATATACAATATCAATAGTATATTTTATTACAGCTCGCTTTGAAAGGAAATTGGAAATGTGCAAGACTCCGTGCACCATATTACATAAATGCAAATTGAAAAGGTTTAACAAAGTTTGAATAATTGGAAGTTCTTTGACTTAATTATTTAGTTTATACTCTGTTTCCCGTCTAGTTTAATGCGAAATGGATGTTATGTGTACAGCCAGGGGAAACAGGCATATGGATATAAGGACTATCTGGATGAATCTGAAGGTCTTGCTGCTGCTTTTGAAACAAGTGTGAATGTGAAAGAGACACATGCAAGACGGTGAGTTTTATCCCCAAAACGCGATTGTAAAAGCTATTCAGTATTTGTGTAATGATGTCAAAACGTGGCTTGTTGAATCTATTCAGTATTTGTATAATGGTGTCAAAACGTGACTTGTTGAATCTATTCAGTATTTGTGTAATGATGTCAAAACGTGACTTGTTGAATCTATTCAGTATTTGAGTAATGATGTCAAAACGTGACTTGTTGAATCTATTCAGTATTTGAGTAATGATGTCAAAACGTGACTTGTTGAATCTATTCAGTATTTGAGTAATGATGTCAAAACGTGGCTTGTTGAATCTTTTCAGTATTTGAGTAATGATGTCAAAACGTGACTTGTTGAATCTATTCAGTATTTGTGTAATGATGTCAAAACGTGACTTGTTGAATCTATTCAGTATTTGAGTAATGCTGTCAAAACGTGACTTGTTGAATCTATTCAGTATTTGTGTAATGATGTCAAAACGTGACTTGTTGAATCTATTCAGTATTTGAGTAATGATGTCAAAACGTGACTTGTTGAATCTATTCAGTATTTGAGTAATGATGTCAAAACGTGGCTTGTTGAAGCTATTCAGTATTTGTGTAATGATGTCAAAACGTGACTTGTTGAATCTATTCAGTATTTGAGTAATGATGTCAAAACGTGGCTTGTTGAAGCTATTCAGTATTTGAGTAATGCTGTCAAAACGTGACTTGTTGAATCTATTGAGTATTTGAGTAATGATGTCAAAACGTGACTTGTTGAATCTATTCAGTATTTGTGTAATGATGTCAAAACGTGACTTGTTGAATCTATTCAGTATTTGAGTAATGATGTCAAAACGTGGCTTGTTGAATCTTTTCAGTATTTGAGTAATGATGTCAAAACGTGACTTGTTGAATCTATTCAGTATTTGTGTAATGATGTCAAAACGTGACTTGTTGAATCTATTCAGTATTTGAGTAATGCTGTCAAAACGTGACTTGTTGAATCTATTCAGTATTTGTGTAATGATGTCAAAACGTGACTTGTTGAATCTATTCAGTATTTGAGTAATGATGTCAAAACGTGACTTGTTGAATCTATTCAGTATTTGAGTAATGATGTCAAAACGTGGCTCGTTGAAGCTATTCAGTATTTGAGTAATGATGTCAAAACGTGACTTGTTGAATCTATTCAGTATTTGAGTAATGATGTCAAAACGTGGCTTGTTGAAGCTATTCAGTATTTGAGTAATGATGTCAAAACGTGACTTGTTGAATCTATTCAGTATTTGAGTAATGATGTCAAAACGTGACTTGTTGAATCTATTCAGTATTTGCGTAATAATGTCAAAACGTGGCTCGTTGAAGCTATTGAGTATTTGTGTAATGCTGTCAAAACGTGGCTTGTTAAGAGCTACTAGATATTTGTATATGATGTCACAGCTGACCTAAGCTTTACTTTGGTACATAGATAGCTATATTATCCAACACACAGTAGAAATGAACCAGAAACGTACGGTCTTTAAAAATATACAAGATCAGACACTTGTAAAATATGCAGGTATGTGATGGAAAATATTGTTTATGAAACCTTGATTTAACGTCCAAGATCACCTCCGTCCAACTAATAACTACCTAGGGAAAGAATGCATTTGTTCCCATTTAACAACGTTGTGTAGCCCAGCAGAGTGACGACTGTTTCCCCATTTCTTGTTCAGTTCCAGCCCCAGGAGGAACAATGCCTGCTACAATGGTGGTCTGAGTGATGGAGACGCCTTGGCTGCTGCCTTTAAAGCAAGTCTCAATCTGAAGGAGGAGGACCCGTGAGTACCACTGGTACTTCAGCTGCCTGGCATGTAATAAGCCATGGTTACCTTCACAATGCTGTTCTGAAATATTAAGTTTCCCACACAAAGTTATTAACATGTAGGTTGCCAAGCAACTGTAGTATCGCAATACCCCGCATGTTTTCCGAGTATCAATGTGTTATCATTAAGCATACCAAAGGGACTTATCCAAGCCTCAATTTAACTTACTATTTTGATAAACTGACTCACACAGAATAATTAAATGACAAATCTAAGAATGTAATACTGACGTCTATTCGTAGAAGAACCCATTTTGTTACGCTGAGAACTATTGATGTTAACAAGTGCGGTCATTTTCAATATTTTAGCGTACAATCCTCAGGAAATCACATATGTATCAATAACCGAATACCATGTGAATATCTGATGAAACATCCACCATCTGCAACAACAGCCCTGGCCCTCTTCCTCCCTGACTGTATCAGGCGTTGAAGCACTGCGTTCCATTCTTGATTGAGGGCTTGTCCCAATACATCAAGATTTTGTACTGGTGTGTCTCTTTGACATCTTCTGGGGGTGGTGGAGTAGCCTGGTGGTTAAAGCGTTCGCTCGTAACGCCGAAGATTCGGGTTTGAATCTACACATGGGTACAATGTGACCATTTCTAGTGTCCCCCTCCGTGATATTGCTGGAATATTGCTAAAAGCGGCGTAAAACTAAACTCACTCACTCTAGAGAGCTAGAGTCAAGGCGGGCCAAGGTAGAATTGCTACTGCCTGTTGGTGTAGGAAGTCACCACAGGGCACTTGCATGATGTCACCTAGCATTATCGTCTATGAAGAGTGGCCTTCTGTTCAGAGGATGGTCATTGAAATGTGGTACAACAACAGTGTCTAGGATGTCAGTGATGTACTGTTGTCATCTGTGGCGCCAAACAATCATATTCAAAGATAAATTACAGATCTAGTAGAGGATTCTAGTCATCTTCAAGTTTGCTTCGGATGGGTTGGTGACTAAAAATAAATATGATATTGGTTCGGTTTGGGTCCTTCTAACAAACATTCATCTGAAACATGACAGTGGCATTGCCATTTATATAGTCAAAGTAATCCTCATGTTCGACGGATCGGCAAGACCAAATGTATTTACTTGTTGTAATTCTTAATTTTTGTGTTTTTAAGATGGTAGACTGACATGGGGCGATATCACCATGGAAGACCCGACATCAGGTCATATGAACTAAACTTTTACCGGAACTAGAATTGAAGATTGACATCTGCCTGCATCATGGTCAACACGGAGCTTGAACAACGACACCATTCTGCATCAGTAACAAGTACCTGCGGGAGCAAGAAATGTCTGATTCTTCATCCATTCTCTCCATGGGATTTCTCAGTTCAACCACAGACACACAGACCTTCGCTAAAACCATGACTTTGTTGTTTAACAAACAATATTCCAGCCTATGGCGGCGGTCAATAATTAACATCAGTGATCAACATCATGAGCATCGACCTACGCAACTAGGATACGATGACATTTCCTGCTAGAGGCATATGTTTATATTATTATTATTTTTATAGGATATTTATATAGCGCACATATCCACGCACTAGTGCATGCTCAAGGCGCTGGTATTTTTTCCCTCAATCATTGGATGTCAATCTCAACGTCACATCGCATTATCAATCTCAACTCCCTGGGGAGTATACCACTCTTGCAGCCACTAGGCGCACCGAGTTATTGTGGCTTTCTCATCCTAACGAGGTACCCATTCACAGCTGGGCGGACTGGGACACACAGTCACAGTACTTTGTCCATGTTCACTGCACGTTGCTGTACCCGCAACGTTTGCACGTATTCATGTGGTCAAATACCAACGGATTCGTGGGTTCTTTTAAGTGCACAGGGTTGTGTACTGTACACTAGGAGTTGTGACAACACTGAAAGAGTCTGCACACAAAGTTGACTCCACGGTCACAGGTGGGCTCGATCCCGACACCTCAACCCCGCTGGATCACTAGCCTGGCGCCTTAGCCAGCTCGCCCACCGCGCCCCGCACACCAAGCAACCATTGATGCAGTAGGCAACATGTAACAGGATTATGTATATCAAACAAACAGCATGTGGGAATTGTCCAAAATTATACTGCTTTTACTACTTTAGTTTAGACCAAAAAAATCTTAAATGAAAATAAAAGTAAAGTTATTACAAAAAACTTTCCTAAATTGTATGAGTCGTTACTAGTTGAGAGATATTCAAACAGAAACGACAAATCTCTTTCCACATCTGTAAGAAATCTCTGCTAAAAGCAGAGTCGATTGTACAAATCTGACTATATCATCAGCATGTGTTTGGTTTACACCGAAATCAACAGTAAGAAAGGTATAATACACTATGGATGGCAACTGCATTCAACGGTATTGCAGTATTAGCGTATTATGTGGTTTGTGAACAGTCGAGTCTGGGCCAGACAAACCAGTGACTGACACCATGAGATACGATGGCTGAGCATGTGTTTATGAGCACTGTCAAATACTGATGACACCAGGTTTTCGCGAAAAGGTGAGTGTATCCTGCCCCATCGGTGGCACACGTCATAAACACTTGCAAAGGCTAGTCAACGATCAACTGTTCAAGACACATGCTTATGACTAACTTGGAATCGTACAAAGCAGTCTGCTTTTAGCTTTTGATAGTTATAGAAATTGTTTAATATGACATGAACGATACCAAGAAATAACCCTGGCTGGTGCACGTAATAAGAGTGAGAGAGTGAGTTTAGTTTTACACCGCTTTTAGCAATATTCCAGGAATATCACGGGGGGGGGGGGGGGGGGGGGGGGACACCAGAAATGGGCTTCACATGTTGTTCCCAAGTGGGGAATCGAACCCGGTCTTCGGCATGACGAGCGAACGCTTTAACCACTAGGCTACCCCACCGCCCCACACGATATAAGATGAAACTGGGACTGGTCAGCTCGGAGTCAACATTCTGTGTGTGAGTGGGGTATCAATGTAAAACTGTCAGAGTACAATAATGGACAATACCCCGGTTAACCCTAGCTGCCTGTAGGCCGCAAGAAGGTTAACAGCCACGTGTCTTATCCATTCACTGCTGTGTGAACAGAGGCAAGTTTGAACAAACTCACAGTTGCCTGAGGTGAGGCTATATGTGTCACGTGCGCATCGTTGTGGGGAAGGACTGAAGTCCTGGAAACTCTCAGGAGTCAAGGTCGTGACAAACATGGGTGGATGGATGGATGTACAATGTCTTCCCGTACCAAGTTGACTGTCAACTGTTGACTGTTGCTGTCACAATATGTCCTCATTGAAGAGCAGTAAACAAAAGGTTCTCATCCACAAACTTGTATGTTTTCCTAAAAAAATGTGTTTGTTTAGTAACGCCGTATTCAGCAAAATTCCAGTTCGGTGACACAGCAAAAGAAGTGACGGCAAAGATGTACAACGCCCATAATATCCTTACATACCCTTCCCGATCTATGACTTAATAAAATATGAAATGACGACAAATATGTTCATCATCCAAGTCTCCTTTCTTATACCTAGGAGTGCATGACCCATGGCAGTTCATGGGCGGATCGAGGAATTCTCATAGGGGGCATTGAGGTATTCAACATTTTGACTCTCTCTTTCACACACACCCCCCCCCCCCCCTTGGATCCACCAGTGCAGTCAGTGGGAGGCAAAGCCAGTGAATATGTATTGTGTCAACTTAAACACCTCAGGCGTATCATATCGCCACCCCACATATCTTTCCAGGAATTCGATTTTCTCTTTTGTTTTTCTTTTCCTGGAACACGCTTCGGAACTGCCTCGTGGCTAAACTTAACCTATATCATATTGATCTCATGTCGCTTTCTGTGAGCAGATTCTGTGTAACCCCCATTGTGTGATTTCACATTTGTCACACAATGGCGGGTACTTGTGTCCAATTACTCAGTTATTAGAAACAGCATCTGTTATATGTTATACATATGTGTATGACAGCTTTATATGATAAATGAGCTGAGTTAGAAAACATAGAAATGATTCAGTCTGTCATCTTAGAATCTAGTAGAATTAATTAACGAGTATAGTGTTTAATTATCTAATTGAAATCTTGTTATATTATTGCTTAACTGGTATTATTGAATTAACGTCTGACGTTAGCAAATGTTTCAATATATAATCTGTAATATAATATTATATATATTAGTCCATTGCATTATGTTCACTTTTAATTTTTCGTGTGTTATTTTACACTCTTTAGGGTTTACTTTCTACAAAAAACAATGTTTCCAAATTTTCACTTTCTCTTAAAGTGAATAAAACTTCATTATAGTTGACACCATGAAGTTCCTTCCCAGTTGTGGAAGCATGATTAGTTGTAGGAGATTACTGCCGTATGAGTTGTCTCCCTTTGTGACCCTGTCCTATGAAGTCAACATGGCAGTGATGACTTGCAAAACAGGAAGAACTTGTAGACAATTTTGTGTCTAAAGGATGGTACACAGTGGATATCAAGCATGACTTGAAGGTCAGTATAACAATATTTTTAAGTGTTGACATATCTCTCTATATATTTTGATTGAAAATACTTTATAAAATGTGATATCAATTAATTCTATCACATGAGACCACTTGCCTCCTTAGCATTATTTTGATTTTTAGATGTATATGTCATTTCCTGAGTCATTTAGTAGTAAATTGATTGACATTTTCATAGTATTTGACATGCTATCATATAGATAGAATGTTACATATCTGCTTAAATAAGTGAAAAGCAAGTGTTTGGTCTTTGTGCTTGTATGCAACATAGGGGGCCTTTTTGGGGATATTCTTTACTTGTTTTGTATATGATGTGTTCTTAAGGCTATTCTCATGATGTTGTATATCAAGTGTTTTATTAAGTCCACATCTCTGACAATATAGAATGTATTTTAATTATTTAAATCAGGAAACATGGTTTGTATCACCACAATATTGCCATTAAAACATCCTCCCTAACAGGGCCCCTAATATGTTATGATGCAGTCACAGATGATAATTTCATTACAACAAACAAGAACAGTGTTTCCTTATAGGGTCCTGTGGTGAACCAAATTACAAAATATCTCAATTTTGCAAGATAGTTTATAGTTAAATTTACTTAGGTGTTGTATTTGTATCCTTTAGTGATTACAGTTTATAAAATGCTTATTTTGGGTACTTATTGTGATTATTTTTTTAAGAATTTATACTATTATTTCCATGTAAGATTTTGACTTGCAATTGATCATAATGTAGTGATTTTACTATAATTGCTTCACATTTTGTCATGAATTGTGCGGTTTTTGAAAAGACGTTTGCAAGGTGATTATTTTACAATAACTAATTCATTTGGGTTGATATGACAAAAAAAATAGATGAATTATATTTATATTTTCAGGTCACCATGACAACAATACCACAGCTAAGTCATTGTCATGGAACAACAAATGAGAAGGACCTTAACTGGAGTTTGTGCATTTTATGTCAAAATGCTACCACTGACAAAATCAAACTCCCTCAAGATTGGGATCATATGACAACTTGTTGGAAATCATACATGAGCGTGCTACTTTAAAAGATGGACCGTACGTTGATATCTGCCAGAGACTTGAAGGTTGCACAAAGGAGACACTTGAATTACACAAGGCTGTTTGGCACAGAAGCTGCTATTCTAATGCAACAAATAAAGACCAAATACAACGTGCCAGGAATAGAAAGCATAAAACTCAGGATTTTGAACAAATCGCATGCAGCAAGAGGGGAAGGAAAAGAAAGGGTTTTGAACACGAAAGTCAGCGTGAATGTTCAGCAATGCCTTTCACAAGATCATCAACATCTCCATTTGACAACAATCTTTGTTTCTTCTGTCAACAGGATGATCAACAGCAGCTTTTCAAAGTCAGAACAGAAAAAGCTGGCTCAACCCTCAGAGATGCAACTGAGATTTCAAGAAATCCTTTTCTGAAAACAAGATTAAACTCTACCATTTCTCCAACTGATGCACATGCCATTGATGTCCGATATCACAAGACTTGTTGGACCAACCATGTTTTCAATGTCCTACGCCAGGAAACCAGCAAGGAAAACAAGGAAAGTAAGCATCCAGTTCAAACTGCATGTATAACTGAATAGATTGATTTGGTGGACCAGCAAACAGCAAACAAGGCTTTTTTATCACTAGAGGAAATTGAGAAAACATATATCTCTATGCTTGGAGGGTTAAAACGTTGGACAAGCATGTGCCTACCTACACAAGGCAGTGGCTGAAGGAAAGATCCTTTCCGAGCTGCCCAATGTGAAATCTGTCCTTCAACAAGACCGCCGGAAACCTGCTGTGCTGTATTCCCCAAATGCTTGTGAGGAAGAAATGGTCCATAATGCTATTGAGAGAGACAACAGCATGGAAAATATGAAACACATATACCAATCTGCCAAGCTGGTACGCAAGAGCATTGAGGCCTTTCAGAAAGAAGATAACAGCAACTTTTCTATGCAAGTTACAAGTACTGTAGATGATGTTCCTTCTGAACTCTACTCTCTCATTCGTTGGATAATGGCTGGAACAAAACTTGAGTTCAGCAGTGAAGAAAAGACTAGTACTGTTGACAGAAGTGTACTTACAATCTGCCAAAATATCATGTATGGTGTCAAATCCAGAAGACAGGTAAAAATATAAACAGCAAAGAGAGTCTGGAGCATTTAGATTACGTGGAAAGGAAAATCCTCAGTTGCTTGGATTAGCCCTTGCAGTTCACTACAACACAAGAAACAAGATGATCATGGATCTCCTCAGTGCCCACAACTACTGCATTCCTTACAGGGTGCTCTTCTTCTAGAAACTTCACTTGCCAATGCTGTTGTTAAAAATACAAGACACTTCAACGGTTTATAACGCTCCACCATTTCTTGAGGAAAGGTTCATTTGTCTTCTTTGCTGTTGACAACATAGACTTTGCAGAAGACACACCTGATGGGAAGGGAACGACACATGGAACTGTGACTGCTGTCTACCAGAAGGCTGATGCCTCAGGAGAACTGATATCCCAACCCCTGGACATACAGGAAGGCCAAAATCTTACAGTTGCTCCCTATCATACAAAGCTGATCCCCTGCAGAAAACCAGACTTGAAAACCACATCTCAGTTATCAACAAATGGGACAAAACTGGACTTCAATAGAGATGGTATTTCAAAAGGCTATTACTTGACACACTTTGGATGGATAGTAGCATCAGTGATGTCCAGAATGAGGGAAAAGAGAGAAGCCAACATGATTCCAGGCTGGGCTGCATACAATTCTTTGCTGTCTGAAAGCAAAACAATGACACAAGTGGGTGCTTTGCCATTACTCCCTGAAGTCGCACACGAATGCTCAACACTACTGACAGTAATGATACAGGCTCAGAATCTGAAAGAACTGGCAATTGGAAAAGATCACCCAACTGTTATATCATTCGACATGGCTCTATACGAGAAAGTTGTTAAACTTTTGGATTCCTGTCCTGACTTGAAAAGACAGTTTGTGCTCTAAGAGCTCTTGGTACATCTATTGAAAATTCTGGAATTGATGATGCCTGGATGGAAGCTGATGTTTTTGGTCCAACAACAACAAGACAGATACTAAAATGTATCCACTACAAACGCTGCCTCCGAGCTCATCTGTACTCTTACACTGCACTGTATGAGTTATCACTTGAGGAGTTTTTCAGGAATAATCCTGGGCTGCAAGTGGTTTACTCTGATTTCACCAAGGAAATTGTCAGAGCCTGTAATGTAGTTGACAAAAGTGAAAAGGCAGAATCCGTGAAGTGTTCAAATTCCAAGCTGCTTAGACAAATTGCCATGGATGATCTAATGACCAAATTTCAGTCCTGGGAGCAAGAGATGTGCAAACATGCCATGTTCAAGTCAATGATGAACTACTTACACCGTGTTGAAGACATTCTCTTCTTCATAGCTGCATCAAGGAATGCAGATCTTAGGTTGCATCTAGAGGCTGGTGAAGAACTGAGCAAACTCTTTTTTGCAATGGATCGGATCAAATACAAAAGACTGTGGCCCAGATACTTAGCAGATATGTATGCACTGAGGTCAAAGGATCCATACACATGGAATGAGCTGGCTAATGGAAATATATCAGTTTCGAAGAAAGGTATCCCCTTTGTGTCCATTGGAGCTGATCATGCATGTGAACAACTGAACAGACTAATGAAGGTACACTCTGGTCTCGTTGGCATATCACGGAATGCAAATGCAAGACAGCATTTTTTTCTGGCAGCACCTGAGTTGTCACGCTTAGCAAATGAGTTCAAAAGTCAGTTTGATTTTGAAGCAGCTAAAGCCAAGGAGCATCATGACCTTGCACCAGGTGTTATCCAGCGGGACCATATTGCAGTTGACAAAATCAAGAATGCTATCCTGAGTCATGGGAATCCTTTTACTGTTGAAGGGGACAAGCTGCAGAATCTGATAACACATGCATATATTCAAGATCAGTATGTCTCTCAGATACTCAACATAGATGAGACCGGGCAAAAGTTGTATGAAGAATATGTGGCAGAAAGAATCAATGGAACAGTCAGCCTATGGGCGCCAGTGAAGAAGGAAAACAACCATCCCTACATGTCTGACAGCAAGAAACAAACAGTGAAACTTCGAGACAAGATTGTGGACCTGAAAGAAACAAAGGACTTGTATGGACGGCTGATGATTTTAGCCAGATCAAGCCGCTATATTGACCTGAAACATGCTATAGGGAACTATGAATTCACACTGACACCAAGAGCATTCTTTTGTCCGGATGGCATGTTGTTACAATGTACAGACAAGTCAAAACTCATCAGTTGCCTTGAGGAACTGGGTAAAAGTCATATGATCAGTGATCCAGAAATGGCCCCTCAACTTGACCAAATTGACTCTGCAGTGTATAGGATTGCTGTAGTTGATGGTATGGTTCTTCGTCAGAAGATGACACAGTTACCTCCTGCAGTGGAGACAGTAAAGGATCTAAGTCAGTGCTTCAATAACCGACTGATGAGCCTTACAAGAGAATTTGATGAAGTCATTCTTGTGTTTGATACCTATAAACCTGATTCACTTAAATGGTCAACAAGGGAAAAAAGACGTCATGGCAAGGATCCAGTTCAGTACCAAATAACTGATGAAACAAGAATCAAGCACATCACATTGAAGCGATTCTTATCTCACGACCAAACCAAGGATGACCTTGCAGAGTACCTAGCAACAAAGACCATGGAGTACAACAAGGATTCATCAAAGCTCTTCATCACCTCAGCATCGGGTAACACAAGAAGTAACAGCAGCATCAACTTTGAGTCAAACAACCATGAAGAGGCTGACACACTGATGATCTACCAAGCCATCTGTGCATCTCAGCGAAACTCGTGTGACTCTGAACTTGTTTTCTTCTCTCCAGATACTGACGTCCTCGTGCTAATCATAGCAAATTATGATCACCTGCCAGTAAAGACATCTATCTGCATGGCATCAGGTGAAGTACAAATACAGCCTATATGGAAATCACTTGGGGTTGAAAAAGCGAAGGCTCTGCCAGCCTTCCATGCCTTTTCTGGAGCTGATAACACAGGTAGATTTTCTCGCATTGGGAAGACAACTTGGTTCAAGACGTTTCTAAGAGCCACCGAAGACACTGTTGAAGCTTTGCAGCTGCTGTGTTGTAGAGAAGATCTTGATGAAGAAACCTTTTCAACATTAGCTAGATTTGTATGTGCTGTGTATTGTCCAAAAACAATCACCTTGAATGAAATTCCTGAACTCAGATGGTATCTCTTTTGCAAGCACACATGGCTGAAAGTGATAGGCTCCCTCCAACACTTGGTGCCTTGAAACAGCACATTCACAGAGTTCAGATGCAGGCATGGGTATGGGCTCAAGTTCATGTTGCCAAACAAGTCTTCTTGGACCCAATGAGATACGGGTTTCATAGGGATAAGGATGCTCAGCTTAGACCAGTCACCACAGATGTTCTGCCAGCTCCCCAGGCTATTCTCGAGATGGTTCGATGCCAGTGCAAGACAGACTGTTCAACTCAGCGGTGTACATGCAAATCAAAGGACTTACCATGTACTGAACTTTGTCAATGCAGTAATCAGTGTGAGAATGAAGAGTCTCAAGTGGAGGAAACAGTTCCTGATGATAACTTTGATGAACTGCTGTAAATATATCTTATGATGAGTGTGAAAGACCTCTCCTTTCGGTGACATTGTGGATATATACTTTCATCATTAATGACAACTTTTCGATTGGAGATATGATTACATGTCTGAAATGGAAATCACGATGATATTGATGACTTGCTGTAAATGGTGTTGTGTATTTGGTGCTTATACTGTCTGAAGATTGCAACATCTGAGGATAGACATTAAGCTATCAATTCTGTGACATTGTGGACATTCATCTTCAACCTGTTCCTACGCTTGCACCACTGATCTACAAGTTAGTAGTTTCATTGATTTTTAACAGCTAGTGTGGTTATCATAACATTCATAATATTCTTGTTTTATACAGAGCAAAATAAGTATAACAAAATACAAGTGTTTGGGAGTTCAGTGTATAGATATATATCCTAAATAGCTGATATGAAATATGTAATGTTTAGATTTTGTATATAATAACACATTTCCCCTTCATGTATACACATTAACAGTGTCTTTGATACTGGGGTGTATACAAGTAATCCTTAACAGCATAAAAGCTTCAAATATATACTGAAAATAGAACCAGAATTGTACTTAAAAGTGAAAAAAAAGGGTGGCACATTATTGAATGTGGCGGCCATTTTGAAATCCAAGATGGCCGCCAATGGGATGATGGGAAAAATTAGAAACATTGTTTTTTACATCAAGTGTAGTGAGTGGTTTAAGAAAATGTATACTGTTGCTAATATCCAATTTCTTTGAACGAAAATACATAATACAATGGACTATATATATATATATGTCTGTGTTTGGTATTTCACGTTCATGTCTTTATGTTGGCGCAATGTTAAAATAAGCTTATTTGCAAATCTATTCCAGGTCGAAATGAATATACGTAAACTTACATCTGAATAAAGTGGTATGTGTTGTTTGTTTATTGTTTATTGCCGCCCTCAGCAATATTCCAGCTATATGGCGGCGGTCTGTAATTAATCGAATCTGGACCAGATAATCCAGTGATCAACAGCGTGAGCATCCATCTACGAAGTCAGATACGATGACATGTGTAAACCAAGACCATGCCGTTAGTTGCCTTGGGTTACTGAAGACCCATTCTATCCCGGACAATCACGGGTTCATGTGGTGTCATTTGAAATGAGCCATCAAAAGTATCGAAGACATGAAGCTTTGTGGTCTATCATCACACACGTACTGCAATGATGTAAATGTGAAATCATACCAGTATTTTATCAGAGGCTTAACTTAATGTTAGCTAAATGAGATGCAGTCGTGAGAACATGACGTTCTTCAAATATCTAGTGTATGTTATCTTCCTTTATTTATGGTTTGATTCTGAAATGAATTCATTGGTTAAAGAGTGTTGTACAAACAAGTTATTTTGAGGCGCCGAGATACTCAAAATTAGAATTATATTGAATGTTAAATAGTTCGGTGGCATAAGAGCCACTCATGTTAAGGAGACATTGAAAAGAAATAGACGAATGCTTAGTTACTTGAGGATTGGTAAACGTATAGTAATGCTTAAAGTAGGGAGAAGAACGGTCATCGACACGGTGACAGGCCGGGAAAGCCACATTTAAAAAAATGACTATTGCCGGGAAGGCCACATTTCAATTACATGGCTGTAGCCGGTAAAACCACATTTCCAATAGATTCATTAATTAATGGATTACCGTAACCGGTAAAACAGTGTCCCCATGCTATGTTCAGATAGCAGTAAGTCTTTGTCGAGTGAAGGTGAGTTTTTAAAAATCTTATAATATTGTCCTTTAGTTGAATTATTCATTTCACTGGTAGGTTGAATAGGTTGTCTTCCACGTTCTCCATAAAGCATAAAGTTCAGGGTGTTATATCTAAGACCGGTAGCTAATTTAAGGAATTTAAGATGAACAGTTCAATGACATAGCAATACCGGTAAAAGACTGCCCCTAGATTAAAATTAATCCAACTGATTAATCTAACAATAACCTAAAGGATGGTACAATAAGGTAAAGAGACTTGTCCAGAAGTGTCACCCTAACATTTACGAGATAGTAAAGCTATTTCAGCGTGGGCAGTCTCTCACAGAGGTTGCTCTCCTGAGACTTAACGAAGAAAGAAATACAGAACCATTGACGCTCGTATTGCATCACTGAAGACCAAGCTTCTGAACCAACACCTGAGTGACATGGAGTATACGGATCATGTGGGCGACCTCCTTCATTTGCAGTAGGGTGTGTGAAATAGAATGTTCTGTGATCTTACGCCATTTTATCTGCTTTTACACATGGCAACAAACTAAACCATTATCATTATTATTTTGTTTTGCAGATAAAGATTTATCATTATTTAATGATATTATTATTATTATTATATGTAATATACCTATTAGTATATTATATTGTGCTAGTTATAGAAACAAAACCTGTTGTTATCTGAATAAAATTATGAGGAAACATGTCTTGATTTGTTAGATACGGTAGCGGGTTTGAATCACTAAGCATGTTTTGACAGCATAGCCGGGAGAGCCACATTCCATGTTCACGCAACCGTAACTATTGCCGGGATAGCCACATCAATTTAGGCTATCTGTTTCGGAAATCTGGCTCCCCCGGCCTGTAACCATCGACACGACGTTTTCTTCATTATGTAACGTAACCATATTAGTTCAGTTACATCACGGACTATATAAGGGTGGGTATGGCGATGACACACACAGAAACAACCAAGAGATTCATCATAGGCTCCTGGCGTGTCAACCACGGATCGATGATAATAAATCGACAAGAAGATGGAGGGCACGGGTTATGCCCTGGTAATTTTCTGCGAAACATAGATTGCTGTTCCTGGAATTCATTGAAAGCAGACGTACCGAGACGCAAGGTAAGGTCTTGCTGCTGTTCCTTCGTTCGTTCGTTCGTTCTTTCTGTTCTCTTCGTTGGTTGGTTGGTGTGAATTGTGTGAATTTCTACATGTTCATATTATGTTGACAATGGTCTCTTCGAGATACTACTAATTCCTACAGGTTCACACTGTTTCCACAATGATCTGTGCGAGGTAGTACTAATTCCTACAGGTTCACACTGTTTCCACAATGATCTGTACGAGGTAGTTCTAATTCCTACAGGTTCACACTGTTTCCACAATGATCTGTACGAGGTAGTACTAATTCCTACAGGTTCACACGGTTTCCACAATGATCTGTACGAGGTAGTACTAATTCTTATTAGCGACGAGGTCAACTTATAGGTAGTTGCATACTAATCTCATGACCATGTACGTCACACGAGTGTCGTATCGCGTTGACCTATGTCGTAACGACTTGACCTTAGATTCTAGCGATTTGATTGGATAACCGAATAGGTCACGTTGTGACGGAACTACTTTTTCATTCATAACATTCACGTGAATTCATTCATTCTACAACTTACATGCATTGTGGGAATGTAAACATTATATGCGTCGAAAAACATAAACGCAAAGTTTCCATCAGTGATTTTAGCCGAGTGAAGCAACTGCAAACTAAGAAACGGGGTGCTTCGGAGTAGTTTAATGTAGGAGGCTGTACGAGTAAGCTGGTCCCCGGCTCCCTTTGCGCGCGCTAACGTTCGACAAAGCTAGGAGCCGGTATAGGCTGCCATTTAAAACGCTCTGCTCGTTTATTTGACGTCACATCCGGATTGGTCAAACTGGATTCCGTCGCGATGAACGATCTGGGAATCATAAGATTTGAAAAGTGAACGTTGTGCGAGAATTGCGCTTACGTGGTCCTGGATCTGCGTATGGCTATAAAATTACATAGAAATGTAGAATATTAAATTTCCTATCCGTTGGTATTAAATATAAGTGCACCTACCTCTGCGGTTTCAGAAACAGACACTGTTAAATGTTGTCCAAATCTTTGTTATGCCTTAAAAAGCAGTAAATATCTCCGCCTTTGATTGTGTATTGATGAAAGCACTGTGCTACGAATGTTTTAATTTGGCATCGTTACGGAAAGTGTTAGCGAAGAAAATACAGCCTGATATCTGTACTACATCAGTATATATGAAATGGGCGTGTGTGCTTATGCATAACGTTATACGCTCAATCTTAAAAATGACTCGCAATAAATGTCGAAAAAGGATTTTGTTTTACGACGTCAGAGAGGCCATACACGTATAAATATAAGGGGTCATAACTCCCACATGCTTAACACTAGGTCAATGTAACTCAGAATACTTGGAGAGAATTTGTTGCGGATATATAAAAGTACAAAGTTCCACAATGTGAGCGGATATGTTTTGATAGTTGCACAATTCATAAGAAAATATGACAAAGTACTACATGAGAAAGCACCTAATAGCGATTTGGATGGCCCTATCTGATATATAATTTAGCTCTTAGATTCCCATATTCTCCTGTTAGTGTAGACGTATTTTGACTAATTTTGCATCATTATTAATAGAGTACTAGCCATATCTTAAAATGTAATGAAATTACTGAAAATAATACCACTGGAAGCGGAAGTATTTTGTGACGCAGTTTCATAGGATCTGAAAAGCGAACGTTGCATTGGATCTACGGTCCTCCAACTATAACATTATGTTCAGATGTAGAATACATTTAGATCTGCTGACACTTGTCTAAAGGTACGAGACTTTGTATACAACACTAACATTGTCAATTTCCTATTAAAAGAATGTTCAAACCAACTAATTATCAAACGTTCATAAATCTATAAACTACACAGTGTAAGATCTGAATTGTGATGATTTGTTTACATTATAAAACAAGTAGAGTTTGCTGCGCCTTCGTTTTCACACCGTATCTATATTGCTCAATTTCATATAACCACTTTATATTGATGACAAGACCATATTGCTTAAAAAGCCTTCCGATGTTGATTTAATATTTGGTAAAAATTGATGAACAAAGAGTTTGCCGCGGTGTTGATGCATCGCCTCAAAAATTTTCTTGTTGCTGTACTAAAGTGTCTTCAGGACACATTCAACATTTTCTAAGTGAACAATTCAATACTTATATATATTTTATCGCCACAAATTATTATAAATTCATTTTCCGCCTTCCTACTGATTTTGTGCCAGTGTTGGCACACCTACCCACTCTCAGACACACATATCTTTCTAACGTCATCCGCGAGGAAAGTTTAGAATATTTGCAATACGAGATTTACTTTGTATGCGTGGCTCGACCGATGCATATTTGTGTCGTTCATACATCAGTGATGATTTTATTCGCTCACAGTTTTCTGACAAGCATATAATAAAAATCTTTGTCGCATAGGGAAATTAGGGTGTGCATTAAATAGCGACGATCCTTTCACGCAAATAAAACGAATATTTACGTTTACTATTATTTTTCGTGAATATTGATATAAAATATGTACAATAATAGAAAGTAAGAATTTTGAAAAAGAAGTTTTCAGAAAATAAGAACAATTCATATTTTCAAAGGTCTTTCAAGCGCCTGCATGACCGATTTTTGAAAACGATACAAAATGTGTTTTGGACGTCTTCCGATGAAGGACAGCGCGGCCGTCTAAAAATAGCAACCAATGGAAAATGACATAACATTGCCAATGTTGGCTTTTCGTATAGTATGGCCTTCTCAGCCATCGTGTCTTTGGCCTGTACCGGCTTGTATATTGCGATATGCGAGACGGGGCCCAGCTTAGCTGTACGAGGCGATGACCACTGACATGCATTGTGACGTCGGTTACCAAGGCGGCAGACGAGCAAGGCGTAGTGACGTCATTACAGTGTGACGTCATGCAAAGAGTGTACTGCAGAACAACATTCTTCCGCAACCTCTTTATGAAACCGGTTTCGGTTTGAAACCATAACAATAGCAAAGATACGCTATTTTGTCAATTCAATGCATGTAAGACGTGGGTAATAAATAAAATACCACACTCGGTCTCATAACATACGAATTATACGAAACTCGTGACCTTCCTATGGTTTCTGACCTCGCTTTTTTTCTGTAAAGAGGGGGGTTTGAGACAACGTGTACGAGTAAGGAAAACGCGCCCTCCTCTACCTACAATAGTGCTTTCCAATGTCCGATCCTTGCAGCAACAACTGCCGGAACTTGAAACAAGTGTCAAATATTTGTATGAATACCGAGAGTCATGTTTACTATGTTTCACTGAAACGTGGCTGAACAACACAATCCCCAATGATGCGCTACGGATCCAGGGCTTCAACGATCCTATCAGCGGCATTACTGGTAAGAACGTCGGAGGCGGAGTGTGCATATATAACAATGAAAGAAGGTGCAGTAATTATATGTAAGAGATACTGCGTGCACGGAGGATATATAACTCTTATCCATACCGATGAGACCCAAGTATTTGCCAAGAGAATTTGGTCAGATATTTATATCGACTGTCTATATCCATCCGAAGGCAAATTCAAACAATGCGGCGGACATACTGTCTGCTCACATCAGTAAGCTCGATGCCCTTTCACCTGATGCACCAAAACCGATTATTGGGGACTTCAACGGCTGTGTGTTAAATAAAGTGCTGCCTCATTATCACCAATATGTCACTTGTGAGACGCGAAAAAAAACCAACCTTAGATCTGTGCTACGGTAACATAAAAGAAGCCTATAAATCGTATGTGAAGCCGCCACTTGGTCAGACAGATCATAACGTTGTTTATCTCGTTCCCCAGTATAAACAAACTCTCAAATCACAAAAACCAACAGTACAATCTGTTAAAATCTTGACAAAAGAATCTATTAATCAACTGAAAGGTTGCTTTGACTGTACAGTGTGGGATAACTACCGCGAGTCGTCGACTGATCTGGATGAGCTGAACGACGTTGTAACAGATTATATCAGATTTTGTATCGATGATATTGATCTTTCAAAAACAATAAAACTTTTCCCTAACAACAAACCTTGGATTAGCATTGAATTGAAAGGACTTCTCAATGACAAGAAGCGTGCTTTCTGCGCAGGAGACAGAACTCGAGTGAAAGAAATACAACGAGATATCAAACGTGTGACTAAAAAATGTAAACTTGATTACAAAAAGAAAATGGAAAAGGAATTTCAAAGTAATAACTTGAAAGCAGCGTGGAATGGAATTAAAACCATGATTGGCAACGACAGTAAATGTAAAGTCCAGAACACTCAAAACGATGCCTTATTTGCGAGAGATCTCAATCAGTTCTACTCAAGATTTGATGTACATAACTTCTCTCGGACAAGAAATGCCTTCATTCAAAGCCTACCAGAAGATGATAATTTAGTAATCACCGACGTCTTGATGTGATACTAACGTTTAGGAAGATAAATATTCGGAAATCAATCGGACCCGACCGAATACCTGGCATTGCACTACGAGACTGTTGTGAACCGTTGTGTGGGATATACAGAGTGATGTTTCAGATCAAATGGATCCTTTGGACATTTGGTTAAAGGGCCGGGCGCGGGGTAGAAGATGCACTCGTTTCACTGTTACATGAGATCTATACTCATCCAGAGAATTCAAAGTCTTATGTAAGAATCCTCTTTGCGGACTCCTCTGCTTTCAACACAATCCAGCCACATTTGATGATAAGGAAATTATTCAACATGAAAGTAAATAGTCACATAATCAAGTGCGTAGAGGCCTTTTTAATTAACCGACCTCAACTTGTTCGGGTCAATTCAACGCTTTCTGACGTTAATCTTGTGAGTACCGGTGCTCCTCAAGGCTGTGTCCTGTCCCCAGTCCTCTTCACACTCTATACAAATGACTGTATATCTCATTTATCCACCTGTTTGAATTTCAAATTTGCTGATGATGCCGCTTTGGTTGGGTTTATTCGACAATCGGAGTTAGAGTATAAGGAAAAATATTGATGTGCTTTCTTCATGGTGCAAAGACAATTACCTCTCCCTGAACATAAAAAACAACAACAAATGAAATGATAATTGACTTCCGAAGCGGAAAAAAACAAACTGAAACCTGTTTGTATTGATGGACAGGAAGGAGAAACAGTAGAAGAGTATAAATATCTGGGTACTATCATTGATAATCAACTCTCATGGAAATCAAATTCACATCGGGTACATAGGAAAGCACAACAGTGGCTTTTCTTTCTGCGAAATGGCGATCATTTAATGTAGACACTAATATCTTAAAATTATTCTACCAAACATTCATTAATAGTATTTTAACTTTCTGCTTTCGTACCTGGTTTGGCAATCTTCCACTTACACAGAAAACAAACTTGACAAAATTGTAAACATATCAAGCAAAATTTGCGGCTTAAATTTCGAACCTCTAACTTTTCAGTATGAGTCAAAAGTTAAGAAGAAAGGTCTGGCCATTCAATTGGATCCATCACACTTTTTAAATGAATGTTATGAACTTCTGCCATCTGGCCGCTGTTTCAAAATCATGTATTCCAAAACTAATAGAACTTCAAAATCATTTGTCGATAGTGATCTGTACGAGGTAGTACTAATTCCTACATGTACACATTGTGTCCAAGGTTATCTATATTAGGTAGTACTAGTTCCTACAGGTGCACCCTGTGTCGATAGTGATCTGTATGAAGTAGTACTAATTCCTACAGGTGCATAATGTGTCCACAGTGATCTATACGAGGTACGACTAAATCCTACAGGTTGACGATGTGTCCACAGTTATCTGTACGAGGTAGTACTAATTCCTTCAGGCTCACACTGTGTCCTCAGTGATCTGTACGAGGTACGACTAATTCCTACAGGTCCACACTGTGTCCTCTGTGATCTGTACGAGGTACGATTAATTCCTACAGGTTCACATTGTGTCCTCAGTGATCTGTACGAGGTACGACTAATTCCTACAGGTTCACATTGTGTCCACAGTGATCTATATTTAGTACTAGTCCACAGTGATCTATATGATGAGTAGTACTTATTCCTACAAGTACACATTGTGTCCACAGTGATCTGTATGAGGTAGTACTTAGTCCTACATGTACACATTGTGTCCACAGTGATCTATATGAGGTAGTACTAATTCCTACAGGTTCACATTGTGTCTACAGTGATCTGTATGAGGTAGTACTAATTCCTACAACTACACATTGTGTCCACGGTGATCTGTATGAGGTCGTACTAATTCCTACATGTACACATTGTCTCCACAGCGATCTATACGAGGCAGTACTAGTTCCTACATGTACACATTGTGTCCACAGTGATCTGTATGAGGTAGTACTTATTCCTACATGTACACATTGTGTCCACAGTGATCTCTATGAAGTAGTACTTATTCCTACATGTACACATTGTGTCCACAGTGATCTGTAAGAGGTAGTACTTATTCCTACATGTACACGTTGTGTCCACAGCGATCTCTATGAAGTAGTACTTATTCCTACATGTACACATTGTGTCCACAGTGATCTATACGAGGCAGTACTAATTCCTACATGTACACATTGTGTCCACAGTGATCTGTATGAGGTAGTACTTATTCCTACATGTACACATTGTGTCCACAGTGATCTCTATGAAGTAGTACTTATTCCTTACATGTACACATTGTGTCCACAGTGATCTGTAAGAGGTAGTACTTATTCCTACATGTACACGTTGTGTCCACAGCGATCTCTATGAAGTAGTACTTATTCCTACATGTACACATTGTGTCCACAGTGATCTGTACGAGGCAGTACTAATTCCTACATGATCACATTCTGTGTACAGTGATATATACCAGGTAGTACTAATTACTACATGTGCACATTGTTTCCACAATGATCTGTTTGAGGTAGTACTAATTCCTACATGTGCACGCTGTGTCCACAGTGATCTGTATAAGGTAGTACCAATTCCTACAGGTTCACATTGTGTCCACAGTGATCTGTATGAGGTAGTATTAATTCCTACAGGTTCACATTGTGTTCACAGTGACCTATTAGATGGAGTACTCATTCCTACACGTGTGCATTGTGTCCTCAGGGATCTATGCGAGATAGTGCTAATTCTTAAAGCTCCACATTGTGTCCACAGTGATCTATACGAAGTAGTACTAACTCCTACAAGTTCACATTGTGTCCAGAATGATATATGCGAAGTGGTATTAATTCCTACAGCTTCACATTTCTCCACAGTGATCGGTACGAGGTAGTACTAATTCCTACAGGTTCACATTGTGTCCACAGTGATCTGTGCGAGGTAGTACTAATTCTTACAGGTTCACATTGTGTCCACAGTGATCTGTGCGTGGTAGTGCTAGTTCTTACAGGTTCACACTGTGTCCACAGCGATCTGTATAAGGTAGTGTTAATTGCTACAGGATTACATTTTGTCCACAGTGATCTTTACGAAGTAGTATTAATTTCTACAGGTTCACATTGGTTCCACAGTGATCGGTACGAGATATTATCAATTCGTACAGGTTCACACTGTGTCCACAGTGATCTGTATAAGGTAGTACTAATTCCTACAGGCTCACATTGTGTCCACAGTGATATATGCGAAGTGGTATTAATTCCTACAGGTTCACATTGTACCCACAGTGATCTGTGCGTGGTAGTGCTAATTCTTACAGGTTCACACTGTGTCCACAGCGATCTGTATAAGGTAGTATTAATTGCTACAGGATTACATTTTGTCCACAGTGATCTGTACGAAGTAGTATTAATTTCTACAGGTTCACATTGTGTCCACGGTGATCGGTACGAGATATTATTAATTCCTACAGGTTCACACTGTGTCCACAGTGATCTGTATAAGGTAGTACTAATTCCTACAGGTTCACATTGTGTCCACAGTGATATGTTCGAAGTGGTATTAATTCCTACAAGTTCACATTGTACCCACAGAGATCTGTGCGTGGTAGTGCTAATTCGTACAGGTTCACACTGTATCCACAGTGATCTGTATAAGGTAATACTAATTCCTACAGGTTCACACTGTGTCCACAGTGATATATGCGAAGTGGTATTAATTCGTACAGGTTCACATTGTACCCACGGTGATCTGTGCGTGGTAGTGCTAATTCTTACAGGTTCACATTGTGTCCTCAGCGATCTGTATATGGTAATGTTAATTGCTACAGGATTACATTTTGTCCACAGTGATCTGTACGAAGTAGTATTAATTTCTACAGGTTCACATTGTGTCCACGGTGATCGGTACGAGATATTATGAATTCCTACAGCTTCACACTCTGTCCACAGTGATCTGTATAAGGTAGTACTAATTCCTACAGGTTCACATTGTGTCCACAGTGATATATGCGAAGTGGTTTTAATTCCTACAGGTTCGCATTGTACCTACAGTGATCTGTACGTGGTAGTGCTAATTCTTACAGGTTCACACTGTGTCCACAGCGATCTGTATAAGGTAGTGTTAATTGCTACAGGATTACATTTTGTCCACAGTGATTTGTTCGAAGTAGTATTAATTTCTACAAGTTCACATTGTGTCCACAGTGATCGGTACGAGATATTATCAATTCGTACAGGTTCACACTGTGTCCACAGTGATCTGTATAAGGTAGTACTAATTCCTACAGGTTCACATTGTGTCCACAGTGATATATGCGAAGTGGTATTAATTCCTACAGGTTCGCATTGTACCCACAGTGATCTGTGCGTGGTAGTGCTAATTCTTACAGGTCCACACTGTGTCCACAGCGATATGTATATGGTAGTGTTAATTGCTACAGGATTACATTTTGTCCACAGTGATCTGTACGAAGTAGTATTAATTTCTACAAGTACACATTGTGTCCACAGTGATCGGTACGAGATATTATTAATTCCTACAGGTTCACACTGTGTCCACAGTGATCTGTATAAGGTAGTACTAATTCCTACAGGTTCACATTGTGTCCACAGTGATATATATGTCAATTGGTATTAATTCTTACAGGTTCATATTGTACCCACAGTGATCTGTGCGTGGTAGTGCTAATTCTTACAGGTTCACACTGTGTCCACAGCGATCTGTATAAGGTAGTGTTAGTTGCTACAGGATTACATTTTGTCCACAGTGATCTCTACGAAGTAGTATTAATTTCTACAGGTTCACATTGGTTCCACAGTGATCGGTACGAGATATTATCAATTCGTACAGGTTCACACTGTGTCCACAGTGATCTGTATAAGGTAGTACTAATTCCTACAGGTTCACATTGTGTCCACAGTGATATATGCGAAGTGGTATTAATTCCTACAGGTTCGCATTGTACCTACAGTGATCTGTGCGTGGTAGTGCTAATTCCTACAGGTTCACACTGTGTCCACATCGATCTGTATAAATAGTATTAATTGCTACAGGATTACATTTTGTCCACAGTGATCTGTACGAAGTAGTATTAATTTCTACAGGTTCACATTGTGTCCACAGTGATCGGTCCGAGATATTATGAATTCCTACAGGTTCACACTGTGTCCACAGTGATCTGTTTAAGGTAGTACTAATTACTACAGGTTCACATTGTGTCCACAGTGATATATGCGAAGTGGTATTAATTTCCACCGGTTCACACTGTGTCCACAGTGATCTGTATAAGGTAGTGCTAATTCCTACAGGTTCACATGGCGTCCACAGTGATATATTAGGGGTAGTAATAATTCCTACATGATCACATTGTGTCCACGGTGATATATGCGAAGTGGTATTAATTTCTACATGTTCACATTGTGTCCACAGTGATCGGTACGAGATATTATCAATTCGTACAGGTTTACACTGTGTCCACAGTGATCTGTATAAGGTAGTACTAATTCCTACAGGTTCACATTGTGTCCACAGTGATATATGCGAAGTGATATTAATTCCTACAGGTTCACATTGTACCCACAGAGATCTGTGCGTGGTAGTGCTAATTCGTACAGGTTCACACTGTATCCACAGTGATCTGTATAAAGGTAATACTAATTCCTACAGGTTCACACTGTGTCCACAGTGATATATGCGAAGTGGTATTAATTCGTACGGGTTCACATTGTACCCACAGTGATCTGTGCGTGGTAGTGCTAATTCTTACAGGTTCACACTGTGTCCTCAGCGATCTGTATATGGTAATGTTAATTGCTACAGGATTACATTTTGTCCACAGTGATCTGTACGAAGTAGTATTAATTTCTACAGGTTCACATTGTGTCCACGGTGATCGGTACGAGATATTATGAATTCCTACAGGTTCACACTGTGTCCACAGTGATCTGTATAAGGTAGTACTAATTCCTACAGGTTCACATTGTGTCCACAGTGATATATGCGAAGTGGTATTAATTCCTACAGGTTCGCATTGTACCTACAGTGATCTGTGCGTGGTAGTGCTAATTCTTACAGGTTCACACTGTGTCCACAGCGATCTGTATAAGGTAGTGTTAATTGCTACAGGATTACATTTTGTCCACAGTGATTTGTACGAAGTAGTATTAATTTCTACAGGTTCACATTGTGTCCACAGTGATCGGTACGAGATATTATCAATTCGTACAGGTTCACACTGTGTCCACAGTGATCTGTATAAGGTAGTACTAATTCCTACAGGTTCACATTGTGTCCACAGTGATATATGCGAAGTGGTATTAATTCCTACAGGTTCACATTGTACCCACAGTTATCTGTGCGTGGTAGTGCTAATTCTTACAGGTTCACACTGTGTCCACAGCGATATGTATATGGTAGTGTTAATTGCTACAGGATTACATTTTGTCCACAGTGATCTGTACGAAGTAGTATTAATTTCTACATTTACACATTGTGTCCACAGTGATCGGTACGAGATATTATTAATTCCTACAGGTTCACACTGTGTCCACAGTGATCTGTATAAGGTAGTACTAATTCCTACAGGTTCACATTGTGTCCACAGTGATATATGTGAATTGGTATTAATTCCTACAGGTTCACATTGTACCCACAGTGATCTGTGCGTGGTAGTGCTAATTCTTACAGGTTCACACTGTGTCCACAGCGATATGTATATGGTAGTGTTAATTGCTACAGGATTACATTTTGTCCACAGTGATCTGTACGAAGTAGTATTAATTTCTACAGGTACACATTGTGTCCACAGTGATCGGTACGAGATATTATTAATTCCTACAGGTTCACACTGTGTCCACAGTGATCTGTATAAGGTAGTACTAATTCCTACAGGTTCACATTGTGTCCACAGTGATATATGTTCGAAGTGGTATTAATTCCTACAAGTTCACATTGTACCCACAGTGGATCTGTGCGTGGTGGTGCTAATTCGTACAGGTTCACACTGTATCCACAGTGATCTGTATAAGGTAATACTAATTCCTACAATTCGTACAGGGTTCACACTGTGTCCACAGTGATATATGCGAAGTGGTATTAATTCCTACAGGTTCACATTGTACCCACAGTGATCTGTGCGTGGTAGTGCTAATTCTTACAGGTTCACACTGTGTCCTCAGCGATCTGTATATGGTAATGTTAATTGCTACAGGATTACATTTTGTCCACAGTGATCTGTACGAAGTAGTATTAATTTCTACAGGTTCACATTGTGTCCACAGTGATCGGTACGAGATATTATTAATTCCTACAGGTTCACACTGTGTCCACAGTGATCTGTATAAGGTAGTACTAATTCCTACAGGTTCACATTGTGTCCACAGTGATATATGCGAAGTGGTATTAATTCCTACAGGTTCACATTGTACCCACAGTGATCTGTGCGTGGTAGTGCTAATTTTACAGGTTCACACTGTGTCCACAGCGATCTGTATATGGTAGTGTTAATTGCTACAGGATTACATTTTGTCCACAGTGATCTGTACGAAGTAGTATTAATTTCTACAGTTCACATTGTGTCCACAGTGATCGGTACGAGATATTATTAATTCATTACAGGTTCACACTGTGTCCACAGTGATCTGTATAAGGTAGTACTAATTCCTACAGGTTCACATTGTGTCCACAGTGATATATGCGAAGTGGTATTAATTCCTACAGGTTCGCATTGTACCCACAGTGATCTGTGCGTGGTAGTGCTAATTCTTACAGGTTCACACTGTGTCCACAGCGATCTGTATATGGTAGTGTTAATTGCTACAGGATTACATTTTGTCCACAGTGATCTGTACGAAGTAGTATTAATTTCTACAGGTACACATTGTGTCCACAGTGATCGGTACGAGATATTATTAATTCCTAGAGGTTCACACTGTGTCCACAGTGATCTGTATAAGGTAGTACTAATTCCTACAGGTTCACATTGTGTCCACAGTGATATATATGTGAATTGGTATTAATTCCTACAGGTTCACATTGTACCCACAGTGATCTGTGCGTGGTAGTGCTAATTCTTACAGGTTCACACTGTGTCCACAGCGATCTGTATAAGGTAGTGTTAATTGCTACAGGATTACATTTTGTCCACAGTGATCTGTACGAAGTAGTATTAATTTCTACAGGTTCACATTGTGTCCACAGTGATCGGTACGAGATATTATTAATTCCTACAGGTTCACACTGTGTCCACAGTGATCTGTATAAGGTAGTACTAATTCCTACAGGTTCACATTGTGTCCACAGTGATATATGCGAAGTGGTATTAATTCCTACAGGTTCACATTGTACCCACAGTGATCTGTGCGTGGTAGTGCTAATTCTTACAGGTTCACACTGTGTCCACAGCGATCTGTATATGGTAGTGTTAATTGCTACAGGATTACATTTTGTCCACAGTGATCTGTACGAAGTAGTATTAATTTCTACAGGTTCACATTGTGTCCACAGTGATCGGTACGAGATATTATTAATTCCTACAGGTTCACACTGTGTCCACAGTGATCTGTATAAGGTAGTACTAATTCCTACAGGTTCACATTGTGTCCACAGTGATATATGCGAAGTGGTATTAATTCCTACAGGTTCACATTGTACCCACAGTGATCTGTGCGTGGTAGTGCTAATTCTTACAGGTTCACACTGTGTCCACAGCGATCTGTATAAGGTAGTGTTAATTGCTACAGGATTACATTTTGTCCACAGTGATCTGTACGAAGTAGTATTAATTTCTACAGGTTCACATTGTGTCCACAGTGATCGGTACGAGATATTATTAATTCCTACAGGTTCACACTGTGTCCACAGTGATCTGTATAAGGTAGTACTAATTCCTACAGGTTCACATTGTGTCCACAGTGATATATGCGAAGTGGTATTAATTCCTACAGGTTCACATTGTACCCACAGTGATCTGTGCGTGGTAGTGCTAATTCTTACAGGTTCACACTGTGTCCACAGTGATCTGTATAAGGTAGTACTAATTCCTACAGGTTCACATTGTGTCCACAGTGATCTGTACGAAGTAGTATTAATTCCTACAGGTTCACATTTGTCCACGGTGATCTGTGCGTGGTATTATTAATTCCTACAGGTTCACATTGTGTCCACAGTGATCTGTAATAAGGTAGTATTAATTCCTACAGGTTCACATTGTGTCCACAGTGATCTGTACGAAGTAGTATTAATTTCTACAGGTTCACATTGTGTCCACGGTGATCGGTACGAGATATTATGAATTCCTACAGGTTCACACTGTGTCCACAGTGATCTGTATAAGGTAGTACTAATTCCTACAGGTTCACATTGTGTCCACAGTGATATATGCGAAGTGGTATTAATTCCTACAGGTTCGCATTGTACCCACAGTGATCTGTGCGTGGTAGTGCTAATTCTTACAGGTTCACACTGTGTCCACAGCGATCTGTATAAGGTAGTGTTAATTGCTACAGGATTACATTTTGTCCACAGTGATCTGTACGAAGTAGTATTAATTTCTACAGGTTCACATTGTGTCCACAGTGATCGGTACGAGATATTATTAATTCGTCTACAGGTTCACACTGTGTCCACAGTGATGTTCACACTGTCTATTAGGTAGTACTAATTCCTACAGGTTCACATTGTGTCCACAGTGATATATGCGAAGTGGTATTAATTCCTACAGGTTCGCATTGTGTCCACAGTGATCTGTGCGTGGTAGTGCTAATTCACATTACAGGTTCACACTGTGTCCACAGCGATATGTATAAGGTAGTGTTAATTGCTACAGGATTACATTTTGTCCACAGTGATCTGTACGAAGTAGTATTAATTTCTACAGGTTCACATTGTGTCCACAGTGATCGGTACGAGATATTATTAATTCCTACAGGTTCACACTGTGTCCACAGTGATCTGTATAAGGTAGTACTAATTCCTACAGGTTCACATTGTGTCCACAGTGATATATATGTCAATTGGTATTAATTCTTACAGGTTCACATTGTACCCACAGTGATCTGTGCGTGGTAGTGCTAATTCTTACAGGTTCACACTGTGTCCACAGCGATCTGTATAAGGTAGTGTTAATTGCTACAGGATTACATTTTGTCCACAGTGATCTGTACGAAGTAGTATTAATTTCTACAGGTTCACATTGGTTCCACAGTGATCGGTACGAGATATTATTAATTCCTACAGCTTCACACTGTATCCACAGTGATCTGTATAAGGTAGTACTAATTCCTACAGCTTCACATTGTGTCCACAGTGATATATGCGAAGTGGTATTAATTCCTACAGGTTCACATTGTACCCACAGTGATCTGTGCGTGGTAGTGCTAATTTTACAGGTTCACACTGTGTCCACATCGATCTGTATAAGGTAGTATTAATTGCTACAGGATTACATTTTGTCCACTCACATTGTGTCCACAGTGATCGGTGCGAAGTGGTATTAATTCCTACAGGTTCACATTGTGTCCACAGTGATCTGTGCGTGGTAGTACTAATTCTGTTACAGGTTCACACTGTGTCCACAGTGACAGTGATATATGTAGTGGTTAATTTCCACAGGTGCATTTTGTCCACACAGTGATCTGTATAGTAGTTATAATTCCTACAGGTTCACATTGTGTCCACAGTGATCGGTACAAGGTAGTATTAATTCCTACAGGTTCACATTGTGTCCACAGTGATATATGCGAAGTGGTATTAATTTCTACAGGTTCACATTTTGTCCACAGTGATCTGTACGAAGTAGTATTAATTTCTACAGGTTCACACTGTGTCCACAGTGATCTGTATAAGGTAGTACTAATTCCTACAGGTTCACATTGTGTCCACAGTGATATATGCGAAGTGGTATTAATTCCTACAGGTTCACATTGTACCCACAGTGATCTGTGCGTGGTAGTGCTAATTCTTACAGGTTCACACTGTGTCCACAACGATCTGTATAAGGTAGTGTTAATTGCTACAGGATTACATTTTGTCCACAGTGATCTGTACGAAGTAGTATTAATTTCTACAGGTTCACATTGGTTCCACAGTGATCGGTACGAGATATTATCAATTCCTACAGGTTCACACTGTGTCCACAGTGATCTGTATAAGGTAGTACTAATTCCTACAGGTTCACATTGTGTCCACAGTGATATGCGCGAAGTGGTATTAAGTCCTACAGGTTCACATTGTACCCACAGTGATCTGTGCGTGGTAGTGCTAATTCTTACAGGTTCACACTGTGTCCACAGCGATCTGTATAAGGTAGTGTTAATTGCTACAGGATTACATTTTGTCCACAGTGATCTGTACGAAGTAGTATTAATTTCTACAGGTTCACATTGTGTCCACAGTGATCGGTACGAGATATTATGAATTCCTAGAGGTTCAGACTGTGTCCACAGTGATCTGTATAAGGTAGTACTAATTCCTACAGGTTCACATTGCGTCCACAGTGATATATTCGATGTGGTATTAATTCCTACAGGTTCACATTGTGTCCACAGTGATCTATTCGGGTTAGTAATAATTCCTACATGATCACATTGTGTCCACGGTGATCGGTACGAGATATTATTAATTCCTAGAGGTTCACACTGTGTCCACAGTGATCTGTATAAGGTAGTACTAATTCCTACAGGTTCACATTGTGTCCACAGTGATATATGCGAAGTGGTATTAATTCCTACAGGTTCACATTGTACCCACAGTGATCTGTGCGTGGTAGTGCTAATTCTTACAGGTTCACACTGTGTCCACAACGATCTGTATAAGGTAGTGTTAATTGCTACAGGATTAAATTTTGTCCACAGTGATCTGTACGAAGTAGTATTAATTTCTACAGGTTCACATTGGTTCCACAGTGATCGGTACGAGATATTATCAATTCCTACAGGTTCACACTGTGTCCACAGTGATCTGTATAAGGTAGTACTAATTCCTACAGGTTCACATTGTGTCCACAGTGATATATGCGAAGTGGTATTAATTCCTACAGGTTCACATTGTACCCACAGTGATCTGTGCGTGGTAGTGCTAATTCTTACAGGTTCACACTGTGTCCACAACGATCTGTATAAGGTAGTGTTAATTGCTACAGGATTACATTTTGTCCACAGTGATCTGTACGAAGTAGTATTAATTTCTACAGGTTCACATTGGTTCCACAGTGATCGGTACGAGATATTATTAATTCCTACAGGTTCACACTGTGTCCACAGTGATCTGTATAAGGTAGTACTAATTCCTACAGGTTCACATTGTGTCCACAGTGATATATGCGAAGTGGTATTAATTCCTACAGGTTCACATTGTACCCACAGTGATCTGTGCGTGGTAGTGCTAATTCTTACAGGTTCACACTGTGTCCACAGCGATCTGTATAAGGTAGTGTTAATTGCTACAGGATTACATTTTGTCCACAGTGATCTGTACGAAGTAGTATTAATTTCTACAGGTTCACATTGGTTCCACAGTGATCGGTACGAGATATTGTTAATTCCTACAGGTTCACACTGTGTCCACAGTGATCTATTCGGGTTAGTAATAATTCCTACATGATCACATTGTGTCCACGGTGATCGGTACGAGATATTATTAATTCCTAGAGGTTCACACTGTGTCCACAGTGATCTGTATAAGGTAGTACTAATTCCTACAGGTTCACATTGTGTCCACAGTGATATATGCGAAGTGGTATTAATTCCTACAGGTTCACATTGTACCCACAGTGATCTGTGCGTGGTAGTGCTAATTCTTACAGGTTCACACTGTGTCCACAACGATCTGTATAAGGTAGTGTTAATTGCTACAGGATTAAATTTTGTCCACAGTGATCTGTACGAAGTAGTATTAATTTCTACAGGTTCACATTGTTCCACAGTGATCGGTACGAGATATTATCAATTCGAACAGGTTCACACTGTGTCCACAGTGATCTGTATAAGGTAGTACTAATTCCTACAGGTTCACATTGTGTCCACAGTGATATATGCGAAGTGGTATTAAGTCCTACAGGTTCACATTGTACCCACAGTGATCTGTGCGTGGAAGTGCTAATTCTTACAGGTTCACACTGTGTCCACAGCGATCTGTATAAGGTAGTGTTAATTGCTACAGGATTCCATTTTGTCCACAGTGATCTGTACGAAGTAGTATTAATTTCTACAGGTTCACATTGTGTCCACAGTGATCGGTACGAGATATTATGAATTCCTAGAGGTTCACACTGTGTCCACAGTGATCTGTATAAGGTAGTACTAATTCCTACAGGTTCACATTGCGTCCACAGTGATATATTCGATGTGGTATTAATTCCTACAGGTTCACATTGTGTCCACAGTGATCTATTCGGGTTAGTAATAATTCCTACATGATCACATTGTGTCCACGGTGATCGGTACGAGATATTATTAATTCCTATTAGAGATAGGTCACACTGTGTCCACAGTGATCTGTATAAGGTAGTACTAATTCCTACAGGTTCACATTGTGTCCACAGTGATATATGCGAAGTGGTATTAATTCCTACAGGTTCACATTGTACCCACAGTGATCTGTGCGTGGTAGTGCTAATTCTTACAGGTTCACACTGTGTCCACAACGATCTGTATAAGGTAGTGTTAATTGCTACAGGATTACATTTTGTCCACAGTGATCTGTACGAAGTAGTATTAATTTCTACAGGTTCACATTGGTTCCACAGTGATCGGTACGAGATATTATCAATTCATTACAGGTTCACACTGTGTCCACAGTGATCTGTATAAGGTAGTACTAATTCCTACAGGTTCACATTGTGTCCACACTGTGATATATGCGAAGTGGTATTAATTCCTACAGGTTCACATTGTACCCAGAGTGATCTGTGCGTGGTAGTGCTAATTCTTACAGGTTCACACTGTGTCCACAGCGATCTGTATAAGGTAGTGTTAATTGCTACAGGATTACATTTTGTCCACAGTGATCTGTACGAAGTAGTATTAATTTCTACAGGTTCACATTGGTTCCACAGTGATCGGTACGAGATATTATCAATTCGTACAGGTTCACACTGTGTCCACAGTGATCTGTATAAGGTAGTACTAATTCCTACAGGTTCACATTGTGTCCACAGTGATATATGCGAAGTGGTATTAATTCCTACAGGTTCACATTGTACCCACAGTGATCTGTGCGTGGTAGTGCTAATTCTTACAGGTTCACACTGTGTCCACAACGATCTGTATAAGGTAGTGTTAATTGCTACAGGATTACATTTTGTCCACAGTGATCTGTACGAAGTAGTATTAATTTCTACAGGTTCACATTGTTTCCACAGTGATCGGTACGAGATATTATCAATTCGTACAGGTTCACACTGTGTCCACAGTGATCTGTATAAGGTAGTACTAATTCCTACAGGTTCACATTGTGTCCACAGTGATATATGCGAAGTGGTATTAATTCCTACAGGTTCACATTGTACCCAGAGTGATCTGTGCGTGGTAGTGCTAATTCTTACAGGTTCACACTGTGTCCACAGCGATCTGTATAAGGTAGTGTTAATTGCTACAGGATTACATTTTGTCCACAGTGATCTGTACGAAGTAGTATTAATTTCTACAGGTTCACATTGGTTCCACAGTGATCGGTACGAGATATTGTTAATTCCTACAGGTTCACACTGTGTCCACAGTGATCTATTCGGGTTAGTAATAATTCCTACATGATCACATTGTGTCCACGGTGATCGGTACGAGATATTATTAATTCCTAGAGGTTCACACTGTGTCCACAGTGATCTGTATAAGGTAGTACTAATTCCTACAGGTTCACATTGTGTCCACAGTGATATATGCGAAGTGGTATTAATTCCTACAGGTTCACATTGTACCCACAGTGATCTGTGCGTGGTAGTGCTAATTCTTACAGGTTCACACTGTGTCCACAGCGATCTGTATAAGGTAGTGTTAATTGCTACAGGATTACATTTTGTCCACAGTGATCTGTACGAAGTAGTATTAATTTCTACAGGTTCACATTGTGTCCACAGTGATCGGTACGAGATATTATCAATTCCTACAGGTTCACACTGTGTCCACAGTGATCTGTATAAGGTAGTACTAATTCCTACAGGTTCACATTGTGTCCACAGTGATATATGCGAAGTGGTATTAATTCCTACAGGTTCACATTGTACCCACAGTGATCTGTGCGTGGTAGTGCTAATTCTTACAGGTTCACACTGTGTCCACAGCGATCTGTATAAGGTAGTGTTAATTGCTACAGGATTCCATTTTGTCCACAGTGATCTGTACGAAGTAGTATTAATTTCTACAGGTTCACATTGTGTCCACAGTGATCGGTACGAGATATTATCAATTCCTAGAGGTTCACACTGTGTCCACAGTGATCTGTATAAGGTAGTACTAATTCCTACAGGTTCACATTGTGTCCACAGTGATATATGCGAAGTGGTATTAATTTCCACAGGTTCACACTGTGTCCACAGTGATCTGTATAAGGTAGTACTAATTCCTACAGGTTCACATTGTGTCCACAGTGATATATGCGAAGTGGTATTAATTCCTACAGGTTCACATTTTGCCCACAGTGATCTTGTGCGTGGTAGTGCTAATTCTTACAGGTTTCACATTGTGTCCACAGTGATCGGTACGAGCGTGGTCCGATCTCTGTAATTAATTTTACAGGTTCACATTGTGTCCACAGTGATCTGTATAAGGTAGTACTAATTCCTACTGATCATTTTGTGTCCACTGTGATATATGCGAAGTGGTATTAATTCCTACAGGTTCACATTGTACTCTACAGTGATCTGTGCGTGGTAGTGCTAATTCCTGCAGGTTCACACTGTGTCACACAGCGATCTGTATAAGGTAGTGTTAATTGCTACAGGATTACATTTTGTCCACAGTGATCTGTACGAAGTAGTATTAATTTCTACAGGTTCACATTGTGTCCACAGTGATCTTTACCAGATATTATTAATTCCTACAGGTTCACACTGTGTCCCTGGTGATCTGTATAAGGTAATTACTAATTCCTACTGGTTCACATTGTGTCCACGGGGTGATATATGCGAAGTGGTATTAATTTCTACCGGTTCACACTGTGTACCTACAGTGTTGATCTGTGAGTGGTA